>NC_143018.1:139631225-139886225 GCF_055824585.1 Amblyomma mixtum | reverse complement strand
AACCCCAATAAATGCAAACTCGTGTCATTTCACCGAAAACGTAATCCTGTCCTCTTCTCCTATAAAATCTCGCACGTCACGGTAGAATTAGCTCAGACTTACAAATACCTCGGAGTAACATTGTCCAATGATTCTTAAAACGACATCTACGTCATGCGCCACAAAACCTAAAATTACTTGCCTACAAATCACTTGTCCGTTCTAAATTAGAATATGCCTCTGCTATTTGGAGCCCTAACCAAAATTATCCAATGAATTCCCTAGAATCAGTACAAAATCGAGCCACAAGATTCATACATTCGTGATATTCATATAATGTCAGTATATCAGCACTAAAAGCAGAGGCAGGCTTAACATCCCTGGCTTGTAGGCGTCGTATTACTAGTATGTGCTTGTTTCACAAATTTTATTTCAGCTCACTTCGTCGTCCTCCCTACATGAATCCGCCGGCACGCATTTACCTCCGCATTGGTCATCCCCTTCAAGTAGCCCGGCCATGTACGCGTACAACTACATTTGCATCGTCATTCTTTCCACGCTCATCCAAACTGGAACAGCCTTCCACACGACATCGCCGCAATAACCGGCCCATCAACATTTGCGAACTGTTTAGCTGCTACCTTTAACAGCGAATAATATTTGTAGCGTACGTTTTTTCTTTGTTTATTCAATCTGATTTTTCAACATAACCAACCCCTTATGTAATACCCCCAATCCTGAAGGCCTTTAAGGTAATAAAGTGAAGTGAAGTGAAGTTAAGTAAATCAACTTGTCCGTGCCACCGGGAGTATCGTTTGGCGACCACGAGATACAAGGAAACTCGCATTCATCTCAGCAGAAAAGTAGTCGTTGACTGTATTCACCAGACTAATATAGTGCAGCATGCAGCGCACATTGTGACCCTGAATTGCCAGCCCTCTCCTGAATGGAATAAATCGAAACGTGCAAAGGGCTGTTATAGGCGGGGTAAAAAGAACGTGAATCGGCCACTTTATTCTTATCCGTTTCCTTTTTTAGCAAGATTGGGCGTTTCATACACGTTATCTATGTGAGTTTCTAGAGCAGCTTCTAAGAATTGAAAAAAGAAAAAAAAAAATTAAAATTAGGGGAGTACCAAAGGAACTTAAACAACAAAGAAAATGTGCACTTGGTTCAGCACTGCCAGTCATGGACGACATGTTCGCCACGTTTCGACTGTGTTAGAATTCTAGCCAGCAGGAAGTATCAAACGGCACGTGAGCTCCTGGAGGCCTTCCATATAAAGAAAAGAGCACATGGCTGTATCAGTGAAGCGTCGGTTTTTATGTACACTTCGGAGTTTAATCATTTCGCGGCAATACGATAAGTTGTTTCCTGGTGTTCCTTGGCACGTGGTTGTTACGATTATTTTGTTCTCTGTTGTGCACAGACGCGAGAGCCCTTTTTTATGCCCGAAATATTTCCCAATAAACCAGTGGTGAGTGGAGCGTTCGTCCGTGTTTTCTGCGTGTTCCTTCTGTGTGTGTTTGTGTGCCTCTTGGTTGCCGGGATGATTAAAAAAAGTTGAAATTAGCCGCTCTGAAACACGAGTTTTTTTTTACCATTTGCACAGACTTTGCATCACACTTTATTCGCAGCACTTTAAGCGGCATGGAGGACGCCCTGAATGATCCCGGAACGAAGCGGAACATGGATGATCTGCACAGCAGGAGGATCTTTCACTTTGGATACCTGAACGTGCCCTTCTTCAACGTGGCCGGCCGTGTGTTCACCCGGATCGCGATGGTCCTCAAGGTGCAAACGCTCTCGAAATTCTGAAACGCAGTCATCGAACCCGGTGCGAGAGACCATGCACGAGTGCGGGTTGCTACAATAGAGTGACTGCTGGGCTTATACCACATCTCGGTTGAATTCTGGCAGGAAGGTGTCTTGGTGCTATTAATCTGTATTATGTTGTACTACCATCGTGCACTATAGGATATATTCCATTACTTATGTACACTGGACTGCATTTCACATTATCAATTTATGTTTAGTGAAACATATTTTACTGATGCGCTGGGTAAGAGATTGTTTTAGTATTATTACAGTTCAAATAAGTTATTTTCTTTTGATTTCTACAGAGAGATTAGAGTGTAACATAAGACGGTGTGTATCTTCCTGTATTCTGTATTGATGTGTTATACTTGGGTCTGTGTATGATGTATAATCATATGCACACTTATGCTGCCTATGCTGTCAGGGGGGCTAGCCTAGTCAGGCCCCATCCGGGCCTTTTGCTATTGCCTCCTGAGTCAATTTGTAGTAAATTGTCTCAAATAAAAAAGAAGGAAAGAAAAGAAGAAAGAAAGAAATAAAAAGAAAGAAAGGAAGGTAGCAGGGCACCCGACGCGTGGTGCAGTGAGTAATTTATTTCGTCCATATCGCTGGACGCGGAGCAGACCAGGACACAGACTGCCCAAGGCAGCTCTGCGTAAACTACTACTAGGGGAGCTCGGAGCAATCATGCCCCGTATCTCGCTGGGAACTGTATCTATGAGAAATCTGACCGCAACAGTCATTCTCGTTTCACATCTATTAGGCTTACCGAAGGCCCCAATACATCTGCAATTATCTCCGCACTGCACAAAGTTACGATTAAATTGAGTGCAGTGGTGCACTGAGCGTTTTGCGTCCAAACTCAGTGCGCTGTAATTCTACGTTGCGGCCTGCACAAGTGTAGCGTGAGGATCGAAAAATGACGTGAACAAAACAAAACACGCCCCAAGTGAAGTTTCCGTTACGCACTGTATGATTTTGCGAAGCCGGCCGGCCGCCTCCCGGTTATTCACCACTTGATGAGACTCAAATAATCCAATATGCGAATATTGCGAAAGACTGGTCCCGCGGTTAGCCATAGGTAGAGAAGCCATTGTTTTAAAATTTCGCTACATACTGGTGCTTGTTTCTCGATGGTGCTGACCTCCTGTAAGCCAAAGTCACTCTTCCTTGAAGGTGGAAAAGAAAGAAAGGAGAGAAGAAAAATTGCTGTGGTGCTTGCAGACTGCTGGCATGAAATAGGAGCGGTAGGTATGCGCACTGGGTTCTTGGGGCGCTAACTTCGCCTTGCTCTCATCGTGTATGCTTTCAGTAAATACATGTAGCAGGCATGCACCGAATGTGAGTCCACTATAAGAAAAATCTTTTCATCCGGTTGAATTTTATCTTAACCCTTCCCCTCCCCCTTCTGCCTGGCCGATTCAAGTGACAGCGAGTGCATTGGGCAAATGAAATGGACAAAGGATCAATGAAAAATTCAGGGGGCACTTTAACTGTCTAAAGTGCGTAGAGGCGAAAGCGTTTTCCGCACCACTTTCAGTGCTTCTGTGGCACCAGGGGCGTCACATATAATTGAGTACTAATTACTATGTGGTGACAGATCACTAATTAATGGTTAATTACTGATTAATGCCTGAATACTAGTTAACTGCTAATTAATGAAGCTTAAGCTTCGCATTTAGGAGTGGAACGCGGCAGCGCCTTGTAGCGCTGCCAGGGAGTCCACGGAACACCACCCGTTCAGCGCGATGCCTTGCCCTTTGAACGCAACGCTTTTTGAGGAAAGGAAATGGCGCAATAATTCTCTGTCATCTGGGTGGACACCTGAACCGCACCGCAGAGGAAGGAAGTGGGAGTGAAAGAAGAAAGAGAAAGAGGGGCCGTAATGAAGAAAATGAAAATTGTATTTGAGGAAAGGAAATTACGCAGTAACTGTCTCACAAAATTCAGGGGGGCACTTTTTTGACCTAAAGTGTGGTCACTGATGCCCCTAAGAGTGGAACGCGACAGCGTCTTGCAACGCTGCCGAGGAGTCCATAGAACGCCATCGGCCATTCGGTTCTACGCCTCGCTCGTCAGTAAATTGGTTTTTGAGGAAAGGAAATGTATCTGTCTCTCATTTGTCGGTGGACACCTAAACCTCGCGGGAAGGGAATGGAGGAGGATGAGAGTGAGTGAAGACACCGTATTCACTAGACGCGCCTTTGTTCATTCCAAACCATCGAGCTGGCATGGCGGCAGCTTCCGGCAGCCGAGCTGAACGGATCGCAGGGTCATGGGCTCCAGCGGAGCAGCGATAGCGGCCTTTGACGGCCGCGGAAACAGGATCGATGACTGCGGTGATAAGGATTACCAGATTATTTTGCCGACACTGCCAACAGGACGTGTTGTTTTCAACACCGTTTTTCTTCACGGCGACGTGCGAGCGAGGCCGTTCCGGGTCGAGGATTTCCGGGACGCCCTGGCCGAGACCGGTATGCTCCCCGATGTGGTCGCGTTGGGGGCGTACCAAATCAACCACGTGTGGGCGGTTACCCTGCGGAACACGGAGGCAGCAAAGAAGTTGCTCGCCTTCAACGAGCTGCAAGTTAAGAAACGCCGCTGCCTCATTATCGACCCGGAAGACCAGCAGGTAAAGCTGCGGCTACACTGGATGCTTCACGGTGTGGCCGACGACGACATCAGGACGGCATTCGCGGCGTTTGGCAAAGTGACCGACGTTACGCGTGAGCGGTGGCGGATACAAGGCGTCAATGACAAGAGCTCAACGACAAGAACGGTCCTACTGAAGTTGAAGCCCGGCTTGAAAGTGGATGACCTGCCACACCAGGTACGTGTCGCCGGAGAGTTGGCTCTTGTCGTAGCGCCTGGGCGTCCAATGCAGTGCTTGCGCTGCCATGGTACAGGCCACGTGCGGCGTGAATGCAAGGTTCCCCGCTGTACGAAATGCCGGCGGTACGGCCACGCGGATAATGAGTGTGTCCGCACTTACGCGGTGGCTACGGGCGGGGCGTCGAAAGACGACTCTGCGGAACTCCTGATGGATGTAGTCGAGGCTGAAGAATCAGCGAAAGGCATAGAGGAACCCGAAACGCAAGCAGGATTGACGGGCTCTTCGGGACCCTCCAGCAGCGATGCCGGACGCAAGCCTGAAGGGACAGAACCTACTAGAAAGGAGACGAAGGCGTCGAGCGGTGAAGTAAGCGTGCCAGCGTTCCAAGAAACCGAGCCAGCGTCTCTGACCGAGGAGAACCTTGACCAGAGCGGCGCCCGCACGCCCGGCGTCCCTGCCCCAGCGAAGCGGCCACACGCCCAGACTGGAACCGAAGACGCCAAGGCGGAGGCCCCCAGCGTCGAAGAGCCGCCGGCAAAAACGACCCAAGGACGGCGGTCGTCCATCCGGCTACGATCAAATGTGTCGACGGAGAGGAGAGCCCTTGACAAGCCGCCCCCGCTGCCAGGCCTGGCACCAGCACCGGATGGCTCCGGTGTCAATGATGTCGTCTAGCCAAGCGCTAGACGTGAAGGGTAAGCACCATATCCCCGGCCTCTTTCTTCTGCATTAAAATGGCTCATGCGTTCCCCATGAAAGTCGGTACACTTAATGTCAGGGGACTGGCAAGTAAGAAGAAGCAGAGCCAGGTGTACCGCCTTTTAACTGAGCACGACATTGACGTCCTGGCAGTGCAGGAAACGAAAATTGACGGGGAAGAGCAGACCGGGGACATGGTGAGACGTTTCACGTCTAGGTTTTTTGCAGTTGTTGCCCACGCTGTAGGAACGTCTGCGGGTTGTGTCATCTTTGTAAAGAATTTACCGGGACTTGAGGTTCAGGCATATACGGCGTGTCCTTCGGGTCGATTTGTTTTGGTTGACCTCCTGTACGACAAAACATATTGGCGCATCATTTGTGTGTACGCCCCAAATGCGGTGGATGAGAGAACAGCGTTTTTTCAACGCGTACAAAAGCACTTCAGTTGTGAGAAATGCCTGATCGTAATGGGCGACTTCAATTGCGTCCTGAGAGGCTGTGACAAAACCAGTGCAACGGCATTTAGGGACAGAAGCACTGAAGTACTCTCAGAAATTATAGACACGTGCAACCTCGATGATGTGGCCGAGTGTTTAGAGGGCGAGCGTTGTGTGAGACTCACCCATTTTCAACGGTCAAGCCATGCACGGCTAGATCGCATTTATGTGTCACCGAACGTTATTTCAAAATGCAGTAGCTACAATGTAGTACCGGTATCATTTTCGGATCATTGTTTAGTGCAGTGTGGGATAGGGACAAAGAAACGAGGAAATCAGTTTTCTTGGGAGATGTGGAAATTAAATAATAAGCTCATTACAGACGACAGCTTTAGCAGGAAAGTCAACGAAGAAATCAGTAAATTAAAGCCGAGCGGGGAACTGAAAGTATGGCAGCAGTGGGAACTTTGCAAACAACAAATAAAAATAGCAGCAATCGAAAGGTCAAGCTGCATACGACAAGAGGAGAAGCGTGAGGAGGACAATTTAAGATCTTTACTAGCTAGACTTCTCGAAAGAGAAAGCGAAGAGCCTGGAAAATGGATGGATGACATTAGGAAAATAAAAAATAAGATTGAACTCTTTGAAGAAGAACGCTATCGTGGCGCACTGGTGCGGGCTAGGGCGCAAGATATAGCTGATGGGGAGACACCTTCAAAACGAGCGCTAGGAATGGAAAAAACGCATGCTCAACGAAACCACATTGAACAGATTGAATGGGGCGGGGCGTTATCTGGAGAAAGCGGGCATATCCAGCAGGCATTTCTTGAATATTATCAGACGCTGTTTGCAAAGCAAGAAGTGGATGTGAGCGCATTCAAGGAAAAGTTTCTTGGCGCTTTGCCGCGATTAGATGACAAACAGAAAGAAAGGCTGGAGCTGTCGATAACTGCGTCAGAGGTCGAGCAAGCGATAGAAAATTTGAACCTGGGAAAATCTCCTGGACCTGATGGGTTAAGCGCCGCTTTTTACAAAGCATATAAACACGAAATAGTGCCAGTACTGACAGCAGTTTTTAACGAAGCCTACAAAGAAAATGAATTGCCCCCGTCTTATGGTAAATCACATACAGTGCTAATCCCTAAATCTGATGACGCAGAAAAGTTAAAGCAGGTCACAGCATATCGTCCTATCGCCCTCACAAACGTGGATTATAAAGTTTTCATGAAGATTTTAGCCCGTAGACTACAGTCAGTAATTCAGGATATAGTCGGTCCCCACCAGACGTGTGGGATCAAGGGACGCTCTATTGTTTCCAATATTCATAAAGCGAGGTGTGTGCTGGAATGTTGTGATTACACAAATAGCTGTGTAGCCATCCTTCAGCTAGATCTTGAGAAGGCATTCGATTGTGTTTCGCACGATATCTTGTTCTGCATACTCGACCATGTGAATTTAGGGTCCATTATTTGCGAGGGAGTGGCCTTGGCGTACCGGAGCTGCACGACAAGATTAATTGTAAATAAGAGTTTGGGGGCCCCCATTAGCCTGCAGCGTTCGGTGCGCCAGGGTTGTCCCCTCAGCCCTCTTCTATTCTGCATTTACATTGAAGCGTTGTGTTTGAATATCATAGAAAGTGAAAAAATTCGAGGATTCCAGCTACAGGCAGCAGAAGTTAAGCTGCTGGCTTATGCGGATGATGTCGCGGTGTTCACAGTGAACCGGGAAGGTATAACCGAGGCCGTGGCATGCGTAAAAGAATTCACCACGATCACCGGTAGTAAAGTGAATTGGTCAAAGTCCCTGGGGCTTTGGCACAGTGAATGGCCAACGAAGCCCGGTAATTTTGCAAACGTGTCCTGGGTGACGACCCCAGTAAAGTACTTAGGCGTCCCACTGGACGGTTATCGCGATAGCGATTCGTACTGGAAAGCACAGACGCAAGCCACGCGTGAAAAGGTGGAAAGGTGGAAAGGGCGACACCTTTCAATTTTCGCAAGGGCCACAGTGTGCAATCTGTTTTTTATGTCTAGGCTGTGGTATGTGATGCAAGTGTTGCATTGTGCAAGGATGAACGTACAGAGACTGCACCGGATCTTTGCCGTTTTTGTGTGGGCTGCGGACTGGGAACGCTGCAGCCGGACCAATTTGTTTAGGCGGGTGAAGGATGGCGGCCTGAGTCTGGGACACTTATTTCTGCGGCAGATTGTAAGCAGATTTTGTTTTGTGCGCGATGTAAGCGATCCGTTTTTGCGCACTGTGTGCCAATTAAGGCTCGGAAATGCACTGCCGGACTTTGTTGTCACAACCGAAAGTTTCTCGGGACGTATTTTTGGTTACTTTAGAGAGGTTGTCGCGAGTGTTCGATTCCTGTCGGTTCGATTTTCGTATGAATATTTATCTTCTGTTAGCAGGAAAAAGTTGTATAAAGATTTGTGCGATGTAGTTCTTCCACAACCTATGTACAGGGCCTTATACAATGGAGGCCAGGGACGCGACGTACTTAAGCGTGTGAAGGCGATGCAGGTGCCGCCAAGTGCAAAAACTTTTTTCTTTAAATTACATACCGGAACACTACCAGTAAAGGAATTCTTGGAAAGGGAGCAGTTATTTCTACCTTGGGGATCACATTGTTTAATTTGTAAACAACCAGAAACAATAGACCACGTTTTTTTGCACTGTTGGGAGGGGGTATACTTTTGGGACATCTTGCAACGGACTTTAAAAAAGGAATTTCCGCTCGACGCTCATGGTATCCGGTACTTGCCTGTAGAGAGTGAGGATGGGACACCATTCGACCTCATTATGCTAATGGGCCTCCATTGTATTTGGCGCTCCAGAATGGCAGGATATCATTGCGATCCTGATGCACGGCCAGCGCGGATCTATTTTCGGGAGTGCATGCATAAGTATATTGAAGTTCAGAAACTTGCTCCTGAAGCTCCCGAGTGGCTCGAAAGAGTCGAGCCTTTGGTGACGCTTAAGGAGTTTTAATATGACGAAGCCACGCACCCCCGGGCGGATAGTGTTGTTATTTATTGCTCATTGCGCTCTGTAAGTGTATTTGTGTACTGTATTTGTATTTGTGTATTTGTATGTGTGTATTTGTGTATTTGTGTGTGTGTGAAGTCAGGCAATAAATAAAAAAAAAAAGCTGGCATGGCGGAGTGGGTAGCATGCTCGTCTCTCACGCCGAAGACCGGGGTTCGATTCCTGAGCTCGACCAATTTCTTAATCGGTTTTATTTATTTATATGGCCTGACTAGTAAAGCTAGTTAGGCTAATTGGGTAATTAAGCAATTAACTAAGCTCAGTCCCACTTACTTGGAGCATCACTATACGATCCCTTCAATTGGTTGCATGGTTACTAGCCAAAGTACAATTGGCCCGGTTTGAAATTCGCGCACTGTGACGTCACGACCGTTTCCACCAATTGAAAAGCGTGACATTTTCTGTCGACAACTGCTGCTTACAACGATGAGACATTAAAGGCTTCCGCCTTAATAGAATCCCCTTTCCCCCTCTTTTCCTAGATAGCAAAACACCTCACCATCATGCCCATATGCCGCAATACGGACCGCAGGTATATAGGGACAGTTGCGCTTAAAATGTGCCCGCTAGTAATGTCCGCTCCAGAATGCTTCATAAAAAATGCAGCCGGAAATTTACTTAATCTTTCTTGTTCAAGAAAATGTTCGGTTTAAAAATATGCGCTGGGTGCCCGGAGAAAAATTTGTTTCATGGGTCTCCGAGCGTTCAAGTGCAGCGTGGAAGCCTTTTGTTCCCGTGCTCTGTCAGTACAGAAAACTCGCGCAAGAACGCTTACAACTTCCGGTGTTCCTAGGGTGTAAACATTTAAGCAACAACGCTCATAAGGTTATTTTTTACAGTAAAACCGTGGCGGACCACAGTGGCAACTGAGCAAACGGCGCTCTTCCGCTCATTCCGACGCTTCTTGGAGTAGTTCGCGGTGCCGCCTTAGTGTAGCGTCTTTTCCGTGAAAATCACATGTACTACTTAGCGACGGGTCATTCACAAACAGCAGGTTTCCGAACATACTCTTCTTGTAAGCAAACACCCCCATTCTCGAGCCCCAATGCGCATTCAGCCTTAGACATTGTCTTGTATGACAACCTTACTTCTACGAGCTGCGGAATTTCATTGAGGGTAATGGGTGCCGCAGGCCGTATCCACCATGATGGCTGACAAGCGCAGTTCATACAGGCCCATCTACACGGTCGTCAGCGTCGGAATAAACGGCTCAGGATGGACCGAATGGCTCCCTTACCTGTTCAGGTGAGCGGTACGCGATACTTGTGCCACATCCTAGTAGGGACGTGTGCTACTGGCACTGGAACAAGATATGGGGTGCCTAGTTCTGCGCTGTAGTTTTTGGGGTGCCGTTCCCACGTTTGCTATTGTAGGACCGCGGCTAAATAGCTGCGAAAAGCAGTTGCATGGGAGCCAGGCTTGCCGAAGAATAGCGAACCCAGAGTATGTGAATGCTTTCCAGGAGCGTAGGTTATCACAAAGGAGTTACTTTTGATGGCAGTTGGACCAATGGTGCTGAACAGAGTAGGCCACTGAGGAAACAAAGTTGAAGTCACGGAGAAAAAGCTTGGCATGCACACAATTTCTGTAGCCGGTATAAAGCGTTTACGTTCTACAAATGTGTGAAGCCATTTCTGCCTTTCGTGCTTCCAAGAATTCCCCTCAAGCTGTTTCAAACATCTGTTGTTTCTTAATTGCTACAAACTTTGGCAGATAGAAGAGCACCGCTGTATCGTTGTCAAGCTTGTCTATTTCTCTTTCCACTCATTATCCGCTTGACAAGACAAATCAAAGTTATATCACTACTGAAAGGGGGTTTCCGCAAAAGTAACACGGGGACGGAGTTCACGGCGAGAGGCACAAAATGGGCGAGCAGAACGGCGGGCAGCGCAGAAGATGGCCAGTTCACCCGAACCGATCTCGTGCAGCGCGGCGGCTCTTCGTTGTTGTTGTTGTCCTCGCGCTTCGTCTTCGTCGGCGAGTCGTCAGTGATCTGCCCTAGCGGTAACAGGCGCGGCCGTCGTGGTTGGCTACAATTCCCTCGGGAACGAAGAGGAGCCACCTTGGCGACTTATGGCGAGGGCAAGAGGAGTGGGTCGTAGCATGTCTTCAGGCGGCTGACGTGAACGGTTTCGCGGCCGCGATGGCGCAAGTCCGAAGAAGGGTTGAGCGGCTCCCCGATGTAGTTGACCGGCGACGTTTGCTGGACAACGCAATAAGGCCCGTGGTATTCCGGTCGAAATTTTGACGACAGTCCTGGTGGTGTGCCTGGTACCGAGAGCCAAACTAGGGATCTAACCGGAAAAACATGTGGCCTGCTAACGTTATCGTGGCGATGCTTTTCGCGGCCTTGGGATTCGGAGGTAAAAGATCGCGCCAGCTGGCGGCATTCCTCTGCATGCTTTGCGACTTCGGAGAGGGGCGTCCACTCGCAGGCATCGGGAGTATAAGGCAAGATGGTGTCCATCGTGGACGACGGCTCACACCCCTACAGAAGGAAGAATGGTGTAAAGCCGGTGGTTGACTGCGTGGCGGTGTTGTACGCCTATGTCACGAAAGGGAGGACAGCGTCCCAGTTGGTTTGATCTTCCGCGACGTACATCGTGAACATGTCACCGAGAGTACGGTTGAAGCGCTCGGTCAGCCCGTTAGTTTGAGGATGGTAGGCAGTGGTGGTCCGATGTATGATGCGACATTCGGCGAGCAGAGCTTCAACGACGTAAGAAAGGAAGGCGCAGCCTCTGTCACTGAGCAGCTCGCGCGGCGCGCCGTGGCGAAGGACAAAATGGTGCAGCAGGAACATGGCAACTTCACGGCTAGTAGCAGCAGGAAGGGCGGCTATCTCGGCATACCGGGTAAGGTGGTCGACGCCGACGATAATCCAGTGGTTCCCAGAGACCGTACATGGAAGCGGGCCGTAAAGGTCGACGCCAACGCGATCTAAAGGACGTGCCGGGCAAGGGAGAGGTTGTAAGGGGCCGGCCACACGGGGAGAGGATGTTTTCCGGCGCTGACAGGCGATGCAACAACGGGCGTATTTTTGAACATAGGCGTACATGCCACGCAAATAGTAACGCTGTGAAATTCTGCTGAATTTCTTCAGCACACCAGTGTGCGCACACTGAGGGTCAGCGTGGTAAGGGGCGCAAATTTCATATCGTAAATCGCGGGGAATCAGAAGAAGCCACCGCCGACCTTGAGGCATGTAGTTGCGGCGGTATAGAAGGCCGTCCCGGAGGGCAAAGTGCGGAGCTTGACTCCGTAAAGTTCTAGAAGGCGCAACGTTTTGGGATGAAGACACGGCGTCTATGAGGGACGCAAGCCACGTGTCCTTCCGCTGCTCCTGGTCTTTCCGCGAGAGGTACTGGGTTCAAACCCCGCAACTCCACCAAATGAAAGGGGGTTTCCGCTCAAGTAGCACGGGGACGGAGTTCACGGCGAGCGACACAAAATGGGCGAGCAGAACGGTGGGCAGCGCAGATGATGGCCAGTTCAGCCGAAGCAATCTCGACCAGCGCGGCGGCTCTTCGTCTTTCACTGGCGCTTCGTCTTCGTCGGCGAGTCGTCAGTGGTCTGCCCTGGCGGTAACAGGCGCGGCCGTCGTGGTTCGCTACTCTACGGCTATGAAATTTTTTGCATGAATATAATGTAATTACGAGTTCACAGATCGTTTCAGAAGTCAAATGTGAACGGCGACAGCGATAACAGATTTAACGCAGTCTATTTGCTCTTCATTACACAACGGTAATATAGCAGTAGTTATATTTTTGCACGTTAAGAGGGCTTTTGATAGCAAAACGCATCCAATTTTGTCGAAAAATTAAAGCTGTGCTGGTTTAGAGGAAGGGCTCTCTCATTTCTCACTAGCTATTTACAGAACCTCCAACATTAAGTTTGTATAAAAGAATTTGCATCCTCACACCTTACTTTCAACGGGAGTACCTGAAGTTTCAATTTTAAGGCCAATTTTATTTTCAATTTACGCTAATGAGTTACACTCAGTTACGCGGGCATCTAAAACCATCATACAGGGTCTGTTCTGAAAGTAGTAGGACTGGTTTTTTCCTGGGCGAACGGGCGGACAAGAGGCGGTCTGCGCGTGCAGGATCGTTGAAGCAGGATATTGGGAATGCTGGGGAAAATCAGCAGTCGGCTGTCGGCCCTTGAAGAGAGCAGGTCTCTTGTACTGTGAACCCCTGTCGAAACGTCTCGTCACGCAGAATCACGGAGCGTTTACTGGATCAGCGATACGCGATCAAATTTTGTGTAAATCTTGGTAAAACGGGCAAAGAGACTCGCGACATGATTAAGGAGGCCTACGGTGACGCTGCGATGGGTAGATCAGGTGTTTTTTGAGTGGAACAAGCGGTTCCGAGAAGGTCAGGAAAGATTGGAAGACGACGACCACTCCGGACGCCCTTCGACCAGCAAGAGCAACGAAAATGTGTAGCGAGTGATACGTTTGCTGAACAGTGATTGTAGGATGAGTATCAGAATGATTGCTGATGACTTGAGCTTTCCTCAAACTCAAGTTTTTGAGATCGTGACAGAAAACTTAGCAATGAGGACAGTGTGCGCGAAGTTGGCGCCGGAGTGTTGTCAGAGGAGCAAAAGGTGAACCGGAAAGTGATCTGCCAGGATCTTCTTCATCATGTGAATGAGGACCCTCATTTTTTGCCCAGCACGAGGCGGCAACGCTGCCTCAGGCCCCCTAGAGCCCCGACTTGGCCCCGCCAGACATTTTTCTATTCCCGAGAATAAAATCGACGCTCAAGGGGAAACATCACGCATCGGTAGAGGCGGTTCAACAGGCTGTGACGAGGGAGCTAAACAGCACTCCGGTCCAGGCGTCCCTGGAGGCGTACGAAAACTGGAAAACTCATTGGCAGCAGCGTGTAGGTGCAGAAGGATGCTACTTCGAAAAATTCAAATCGTTTGTGCTATTCTCTTGAATAAATTTTATTAAAAAAAATCAGTCCTACTACTTTCAGAACAGACCATGTATATCTTGAAGACACTGCACTTTTTTTTTTCTGTAAAAACACTGAAATAATAGGCGCCATAGTGAAAGAACAACGAATAAACCTGTCAATATGGTTACGGATGATTACGGATAATGTAGTTACGGTCAAACCGCAGCCAATTTTTTTTATGGCTCTCCGCATCCCTTTGAATTTTATTCTTAAGCTGTGGTGCATGCATATGCTACCTTATCATTTGTATCACTTTTCGTGCTTAAAATTCACTGCGTCTCGTGGTCGAGAGTAGACGCAAGCTTCACGCTTTGCCATACCGGCGCTACACGTTATAGAGACTGACCCTTGCTGCATGGAAAGGTCTGCTTTGGGACAAACGCAACTATTCGGCCGACACAGTGGCGCGTCCTGGATCCCTGCCTTCCACCGCCCTCTATGCTTACAGCGGGATGCGCGCCTCGCCGAAGGATGGCGCCATAGCTGCGCACGAGCGCTAGGCATGACAGTGAGCGCTCGGACTACGAAACACGCACGTCTCTAGCAGAAAGATCTCGCTTCGATCACACGTCACGAGGACTGCGCGTAGGGCACTTGGGCTCCAGGACAGAATGTTGGCTCATTCGTGCCGCGGTGGTGGTGGAAACATTTATTGCCGAGCAATGCAGAGGGAGCAAACCCTGCCTCCCCTTACGGGGCACGAGGCAACCCTTAGGGGGTTGCCCTGAAAGGGCAAAGAACAGTCCTTGGAGGGCTATCCGCTTCAAGGCGTCGGTATTTATCCGGCGCTGCTCAGCAGAAGCGGAGCTGGCCAGGACAGTCTCCCGGTATGAATGGCGCCGTTGCTGATGCGCGCCTGGAGTCACTGATCCATGCGCTGCGCCAGCGGTATTGCAGAACACAGGCACCAGGCGACAGAAAGTTGCGCCTAAGATCGCTTGTGCTAACCGCCGTGTTCTTTCTTCAGTTCGCTTCGCTTCTGGCGAAAAGCTCCCCCGAGCCGCGTCGACAACAAGACCTAACTGCATTTTATGCTTGAAACATGTTCGAATTGTTGGCTGTCCCGCGTGCAAGTGATATGTTCTCAATGTATCAAATAAAGGCCTATACGACTCTGAAGAAGCCTATAATGATACAATCTGTACAAAAGACAATATACTAAAATTAAGAAAAAATAATTGACGTTCATTTTGGGTTCTTTGTCACCTTTTCAGGGACACATTCAAGCCCGACGGGGTAATATCCCTAGGCCATTTTGCTGCTTCAGACAGAGAGCTGGCTGGCTGCAAAATTCTTCCACCAACATATATGCAATCCCCGGCGACTTACTACCACAATTTGGTAAGTACCCTGACCTTTTCTACTGGCCTTGAATCAAGCGCAGTACTCAGTTATAGCCTGGCTGGATTACAGTGTTTCACACCTGGTTGCAGTGTGAAATTTTGAAATTATAGGCTGAAAACCACTAGGCCATATTACGAACTCCGTGCACCGTGCGTGCCTGAAAGCGTAGAAAGGTGGGCTAGTTGCTTGCTGAGATATTCTAGCGGCTAAAAAAGACACGGAGGAAGGTAGGAACCGGCGTTCGTCCTGTCTCGTCTACCTTCGTCCGTGTCTTTTTTAGCCGCTGGAATGTCTCAGAATTGTGCCTGGAAGAACTTTTAATAAAGCACAATTCAGCAGTTTGAAGGAAGCGGTTGATGTGCACGCCTCCCGCAGATGTCCGCATCGGCGGCGTTCTGTACTTTATACCTGAAATAACTACGCTAGGAATAAGATAGAGGATGATGGGAAAGACACACAGCTGCTGTGGCTGAGGCTGTGTTTATCCTTGCCCTTCGTCTTGTTCCTAGCTCTGTTCTTCTAGTTTTGTAGTACAAACGACCCCGACACCTTGATCTTAACACTAAGGTTGTATCTATCGCTGCTGGTTACATCACCTCCTTGAAACCTTGTCTAGGTAATAGAGCCGACGTAAATTCAAACTGAGGGCTCAAAACAGACACTACAAGGCCTTGTTCAGCCCTCTACTGAAATATGCAGTTACCCTCATTTGAATACACTTCGGCATCGTAAGTATTGGCGTCAGGAACAAAAAAAACTCTTTCGTCTTTCCCTGTGAAAAAATTTCTAAAAGGAGGGAAACTTAACGAAGTTCCGTAGCCGCCAGTGTTCGCCCTCCGTGGCGGTGGCATTAAAAGGACACTGAGCACAAATTCAGTCTGTACTGATGGGCATGCACGCTCTAATGATATCGACGATGCTTTCACCTAAAACGGAAATTTTCAAAACGTAAGAGGAAATTTAAATACATGTGTGGCCTTCACTGGTCATTTTCAGAAAAGAACTGCGTTGTCTAAAGAAGGTTTTTTGGCACGAATGTCTCAGGCTGCGCAGCAATACATTGATTTTCAGAGTGACCACGTCGTCTTTTATTTTCTTATTTTGTAACAAGGTAATATATTGTGTTGAAAATATTTTCATTTAATTTTTTCAACGACAAATGGACTTTTTTTGCCGTACAAGCATCAACACGACAATAAGAATACATAAAAGTAGAATCAATTTTTAGTAAGAACGAAAATCAGATCGAGGTGTCATGAAGTCGCAGACGTCTCCATTGTGTCTCCGCATTCCCTGTGCTACGGGAGGATCTGCCACTGGAGTGACTCTTTGCAGGAGCAAGCGCACGACGGCGTCCAGAAGGTGTTTGAAAACACCAAGAACATCGCGTACTTCGTCTCCGTCGCAATGTACGGCCGCTGGTACAAGCCGCGAGAAGGAGAACAACACGGTTTCCTCAAGCCGTGTGCCAACTACAGTGGCGACATCCACGGCAAAGTGGTCGAGGTGGGTACAGGGCAATGGCACTTATGCAATATGTGCGTTCTTATATCAGCCTGATATCACTTTCGCGCCGACATAAGGAATTTTATGAGCTCTACATTGTCGGCTCTGGAACTATGGTCGCAGCAACAGAGACACGCCACTACATATTCTGTTACCGCCTGGCTCTGCTTACTAAGGCGAAAGCTTTTAATGGCTCATGCTCGCGGTCGCGTCCGTCCGTGCGCTGGAATCGTGCCAACTGTGGCCTCTCCTCCGCGCAGCGGCGCAACCTCCTCCCCTGCTTAGCAACCAGTGGGCAGTGGGGGGCGCAGCTGTGCATAGCAATCGTGACGTCACACAGTAGTGGTAGAACGAGCGCGCGCGCGTCGTCGGTGGCAGCTGCACCGCCGCTCCTTCGCCAGACGTCTCGTTGCAGTCGAGCGAGTGAGGCGCATGGCTCCGAAGCGGCCCAGTGATTCCACGCCACGCGGTTCGGGGAAGCGGCAACGGACGCCATATTCTCCCAACACCAAACGCCAGAAGAACAAGGAGCGAATGCGCATGCGAATACAGTGGGTTGACCACAAGGCTTTCGCCAAGCACACTTTAGAATTTTCAAAGTGTCTTCGGTAACTCTTGGGCATCAAACCAGGCGCAAGGCGCACTGGGGCTAGTAAATCTACCAGGTTGCAAGACTGTGCAAGAAGGTCTTGCTTCATCCACGCTACACTGTCTATAAAGGATGCGAAACAGCCTATCGCGGCGATGCGCTTGATACGCTGCTCATAGAACTCAACGTACATTACAGCCGTGAGTTTCTGAACTTTGATAGCACGAGGTAAAAATTGCAAAGCATTTAACTTTACAATATTGATCACTGTTCTCTGCCCGTAGTCGTGTAAAGGTCTTTTGCTAATGGAAAACTCAGCACAAGAAATAAGAGAAGCTCCATTGAAGAGCTTTAAACTCCCCTGCCATCAGGTGCAGTGCCGCTCAATGTAAAGTCTTTGTCAGAAATGTACAGCCCGAGAGGTTTGCTTTCAAGCCGTGAAGCTGGGCTGTCAAGCACATGTGACAGCCCTATGCTTGGGAGCATTGAGGACGTAAAATTTTTTCCGCCTTCGTGTGATTAGTGTCCTTGAATATGCGAGAGGCGCCGCGCTGCAGGGATCCGAAGCAGACCCCATGGGCTCTATACTTTTGACCAAGAATGCACATACTTCAGAGCCTGTTCAACGCTGGCCCAGGCAATCTCTTATTCAGCCGAGAATTTCATCGTGGATACCTAAGGATCACAATTTTAACAAAAAATAAATTACGCACAGCGATGCCAAATGCCTTGCGAGAGCCTAGAAGAAAACATCTATTTATTCATTGCTATTTAAGCAATAACTAAGGCGATGACGAAATTTGGCTAGTTACTTTAAATGTCATAAAGCGAAATGCTAACCATGCTTGCACGCGTCAAAAAGCTATCCTTGGAAGCTGGTTTGTGGGGTTAGAATAGATGAAATGTCCACTAACGGCAGGAAATGGATGCTAAAAATGGCGGTATTTGAGTGCGCACGTGTGTAAGATTCTCCTACTTTTAATCCAGCGTCATATTAGTGATGGGATGTTTTGTAGAAAATAGGAGAAATACATTCAGAAAGCGTCGACTTTACCTTCGTGTCCTCTGTCAGAGTACCGTCGCTTTCGTACATATAACATCTATTTGTTATTTTGAATGGAGAGCTGCACTCCACTTCAGAGTCCCTTTACTTTGTCTGTTAGGGATAATAAGCAAGCGCTCTTGGAAACTTTCGCTGGTTTTGAACTATATTGGCAATTTTTTTTTAATTTTCCTTCGTAAGCTGACCCTCTTGTATTGCTGTACCTCGTCAGTCCGAGCGTTTTCCTGAGTGGAGAACAGTTGAGCATTATTGATCCCAACTTTCTTCAATCTTTCGCTCTTTCAACACGCGCAGATGTTGCTTACGTGTTCCTTTGTTCCTTACCTGGTTAGTCCTTCTCTCTGTTCTAACGCAGCAGTGTCTTTCAATAATGAAGTAGCTGGCCAAACTTGCTGCTTCACTGCTCTATATCTCTATAAAAAACCAACTGCACCAGTATTGGGAGTAGTAAAAGATAACCTGCACCGCAACAGCTCATACCTTCGACGGATAGTACCGGCATGTAATATAAACAGAGTGGCTCGCTGGTCAGTCCCTCAGTGAAAGAATAATTTTGCTCCCGCACAACCAAAAAAAGGACAAAGGAGAGAAGAATCGAACGGACACTTCGGAACATGCGTGTTTTGAAACCACATATACCCCAGTTACGCTGATAAATTTGTGGTCTGTTTAATAAGAACACTAAGTCGCAATTATGACAGGAATGTTTACCACGTTTGTATTGCAAATAAGGTCCCCTCTCTCAGCAGCAAAATGCGAGACAGGCGCCAGCATGGCTGGCTAAAGTGGTGACCGCTTGTCTTCTGACATTTTCAGAAGCGCTAAAACAACAAGGACGCACAGGGAACAGACAGGGCCGAGCGCTCGTCCCTGTCTGTTCCCTCTGCGTCCTTGTTGTTTTAGCGCTTCTGAAAATGTCAAATCTGCACCAACTAGCCCGATCCGCTACGCTTGTCTTCGCATTGTGCGCCCTTCGCAGCGCAGTTTTTTAAGTTTTAAAGTTGTATGGGTAATGTTCCATTTGTGTTTAACGTCCCAAAGCGACTCAGGCTATTAACGACGCCGTAGTGATGGGCTCCGGAAATTTCGACCTCCTGAGGTTCTTTAACGTGCACTGACATCGCACAGTACATGGGCCACTAGAATTTTGCCTCCATTGAAATTCGACCGCCACGGCCGGGATCGAACCCGTGTCTTTCGGGTACGCAGCCGAGTGCCATAGCCACTCAGCCACCGCGGCGGCCAAATAATCAGATTTTCTGCATAGAATGAATTTAAAATGAGTTCATGCCTTCCGGCCCCCGTTTTTCCCCGCCCAGACTGGGCTGTCGTAAAAAAAACGTTCCAAATGCAGCGAAGCGCTACGGTTATTCGCACGGAAGAGAATAGAAAAACCGTCGCCAAGCCCAATTGGATTATCTAATATGCTATGTAAGCCTGATTAGAAAAAAAAAACCTTACATTTCCTCATAAACATCAGAACAGCTTCAGGCTAGTTAAGGCTTGTCGCTGGAATGTTATGCCCACGTATATCTCAAAGTACAGGCAACTGGAGAACGCTCATAAGGAAGTTCATTGTTCAGAAACCACAGGTGGAGACGACGGCGGCGACGATAATGGGCTGAACGCTGCAGAATAAAATTCAGGGCGACCAAGCTTCAATGAACCACAGCGTCGCAGTTGTGCAGAGGTTTGGAGAAGTCGGCAGCCGCGAATAAGTTCCCAATTATAGAGCAGCTTATGGTTTTCATGAAGCCAGGCATCCGTGCTGCTGAAAGGGAAATCCCTCGGCATTACAAAGCCGGAATCTGGCAAAGCCTTACTAACAATACAGGGAACGAAACCAGCCAGAGAGTGTGAAATAACAGCAGATCAATTGGTGGACGGAGGAAGCCTTCTTCATAAAAAATAATTTTCGCACTTTGTACACAAATACCTCTTGAACGCGAGTGTACTAGACGAGAGAAGAATTCCAACATTATCCTCATTCACGACAGTGCAGAGGTAAAAGTCTTGGAGAGTTAGATAACCCACTAGATACTTAGTGGCTATTTGGACTTATTGGTAAGTGATCATGATTAAAGAACGCAGCGCGAAAAGACAGGGACAAATGAACAAGTGGACAGGACTCGCGCTGACAGTAAGCGAGAGTCCAGCGCCAGTCCTGTCCACTTCTTCATTTGTCCTTGTCTTTTCGCGCTGCATTCTTTAACCATTAGATAATTGTTCGGTGCTTATGAGGTACTCGCAAACGTAATAATTAATGGAATAAGTGCTATTTTAGACTTCAGGTGACCAAAATGAGCCAAGGTAATAATGCGAGTTAATTATATGGCTCATCGGTAAAGTAACCTGGCGTCGGCGTCGGCTTTGGTTCCAAAATTTGAGATGACGTCAGTGTGTTATGAATAGAGACCGGATTTTAGGCAAATGCCTATTTTTTTCAACGCTTCGTAGGCGCACCATTTTTACATATGAGCACGAATTAGGTGTTGACAATATGTTTAATACTCTTTTTAGTGCCTATAAATGCCTATTTTGGGTGTCAGTGCCTATAAATGCCTGTTTCCGACGTCGGTGCCTAAAAATGCCCTATTTTACAGGAAAGGGGCCTGAAATACGCCGTGGTTTTGCTTTCAGATTCTGTTTGCTTTCGAATCCATTTCTGTTTTGAGTATAACACACACGTGGCAACATAAGATGACCTCGTCAGTTGGCTGTGGTGAATACTACACCTACGCCGGCTGTGTACACAATACCAACCACGTCAGCCGAAAATATCGAGGCAACCTTTTTCCTATTTTCTGCCATTTTATCGTGGCAGCTTGTTGATGACTTTGGCTGTTAAAGTGGCAGTTGACCAGATGGAACCACATTTCGGAAAGTACACGGAGTAAGTTATAGGTTCGTCCAAATAATTCCCAGTTGGCTCCAATTAAAACCAACTGTAAAATGTTTCATAAACCTGCTGGAAACAGTTTAACTGATTTTTTTCTGAAGAAGATTTTTTTCTTTCTCAAGAACTCAGAAAGCCCTTCAAGGATGTTAATGAACTTATTGCTTCAGTCAAGTTTTTGAAAGCGCCTTCTCTTGTGTGCGCGTTTAAAAAGCAGGTGCCGGAAGTGCCTCTCCCGCCGGAGCCTATCATCACACGTAGGGGAACGTGGCTGGAAGCCGTTGAATACTACAACTACCACCTTTCTGGTCATAAACAGTTTCTCGGGTGATGAGAGTGCTCTATTCAGGAGGGCTCAAGCTGCCCTCTCTCAGGACAACCTCCAAGGAGACCTCGCGTACTTGTGCGCTAACTTCACTTTTCTCGCGAGCACTATAAAAAAGATAGAATGGGGGGGTGTAATGCTCACTACCAACATTGGACTAATTGAGAATGTGCAGCAACGAATCGCTGCTCTTCCTCACGGAGAAGTTGCCGAGGAAATCCGCGCAAAGTTGCAGTCCGTCTTGGACAAAAACGAGGGGTTTTCAGTCCTCAAGCAAATTTCAGGAGTACTTACCGGTGAACATTCTATGATACCGAACAGTGTAAAGCCATCAAATGTTCCTAAGTACAAGCACGCTCCTGTAACATCCGTTGATGTTGAGCGTTCTTTTTCAGCATACAAGCTTGTTCTTACTGATAAGAGGCATAAATTTGAGTCTACCAACCTGGAGATGGTGCTTGTTTGCTACTGCTTCCATAGCTTTAACAGTGATTTCTAGATGGATGATGTTCATTTTACCATGGATCCTCGTGGATGTACGTAGGCCCGTGGAGAAATATGGTTCTTTTCGGCATATTCCGCATCAAGCAGCACTGTGTGTAACATTTTCTAGCATCTCGTATTTATGGTTTCCAGACCGTTCTAATGGCAAACACCATTTGATAGTCGCGTGGCTCCAGACACGTGAAGCCACAAACTATAAAACACTTTTAAATTCCTGTGTGAGCGAAGACCGAACTCATTTGTCAGATGCTTTGAATTGACAATGTTTCTATCAATTTCTAAATACATGGACTCCTGTTAAGGTGGTCATTAATTGTTTCTACTTTTGTACACGACAAGCGAATTGTTTGTTTCGAGGTATACAAAAGTGTTTTAAAACGGTTGCTAACTGTCCCTTTTGCTCTGCTGAAGCATGTGTATTGTACGAAAAGTGGCGCGACAGCCTTAAAAAAACAGCTGCTAATGTTCGCACCTTGCTTAAAGTCCCAAATCATTCCTGCTGTGTTTTTGTTTTATTTTACGGCAGATATTGCGCGCCGATGTTCGGAACTGTGTGCACTGTTCATAAAGTTTACAGTGCCTATTTTTCTCCGTTAGGTGCCTAAAACTCAATTTTAGCCGCCTATTTATGGCGCCTAAAACGTGCTTTTTAGTGCTTAAAAATCCGGCCTCTAGTTATGAACGAAAAATAAAATTTCTTCATAAGCTGCGGGGAACTGAAACCAGATCTTTCAGATGGTTCGTCGGTTAGGTGACGCGCTACTGCATCGGCAGGTGGCACGGCGTTGCGAGACCCAGGTTTCTCTGCCCGCCCTCCCGTTGAGAGGACACAGTAGCAGAGCTAAAAAACAGGGACGAGGGTAGACGCAGACAAGAAAGGCGCTAGATATCAACCGACTTTATTCTCGAAAAGAACCACGATTTATAGGTGACAATCAGGAAAAAAAAATCAACAATCGAATCGCATGCGTGGCGGCACTTCCCGATACAGGAACTTCAAATCTTTAGCACACACATAATCTTTTGGTTTGCTCACACACGATTGCCTTTCCATGTGAATAAGAAAGGCTTCCAATACTTCGCGCTCTTTCTGATCTGCATTTACAGATATCGCACGTGTCTGCTCAAACAAAGGAGTACAAGTTTTTTCATCATGCTTCCATCGTTTGCAGTGTGCCGTAAGGCTCCCCATTGGTCGGTCACAGTTGTGGCAATCTACCATGCCTTCCTGAACTGGTGGATTTTTCGTGGATTTCAGACTCAGGGCCAACGACGCCGGCACTGGCGACGATGCCAGCCTTTGTGCTGCACTGCACCCTTAACGCAGTTGCGCTAATAGTTGAATCAAGTTGCTGGGTGCAGTATGGCCTATAGCTGAGCCGAATTCACTGGCTCCCCCGCCGCCGTGTTCAGCTTCCCCATCCCTCTCCACGGAGCATGGCGGCCGCAGAATGCTAAGCAAACTGCGGCACGAGTGATTAAATTGTACAAAAAAAATGGTTGACAACAATCCAATCTGCACACTGTAAAAAACTCAGGGGGCACTTTGGCTCTCTAAAGTGCTGCAAGGCGAAAGCGTTTCCTGCCCGCACTGTTTGCTTTTTATTTATTTTTTGTTTTAATATTTTGAGATTTTCGTTAATTTTTTTCAGTTTGTTTTTATTTGGGTTTCTTTTCTTATTTTTATTGTTTTGTATTTTTCATTTGCCACATTTTTATTTTGTTTATATTTTTGTTTCTTTCTTTATTTTTATTGTTTATTGTTTTTATTTTTATTTCCCACATTGGTTACTTTGTTTTTATTTTTGTTTCTTTTCTTAATTTGATTGTTTATTGTTTTTATTTTTTATTTGATTTCACTTTTATTCTTGCTTCTTTTCTTATTTTTATTGTTTTTAATTTTTATTTTCCACATCTTTATTGCCGTTTAATTGTTTATTTTTGTTGATATTGTTTTTTATTTTTTATTTTCGCATTTCTTATTTCATTTACGAGAGCCATTGCATTCACTAGAGGAGCCTTTATACATGCTGAAACCTTGAGCCTTCGTGGCGGAGTGGCGGTAAATCTTTCTTTAGTGTTCTTTGAAGCACAAGGCATCAGGTTCTTACCGGTAGGACAGCAGGACATCCCTTATGACACTATTATGCTGCTTGGCCTCCATAGTTTATGGAAAACAAGGACACAATTCAACAATGCAGAAGTAGTTGTGAGATCTCCACGCGAGCATTTCATTGAAGGTGTCATACGTCTGAAGGAAGTGTATCAGGCACTGCCTGATCAGTCAACTTGGTTAAATGTGTTGGATGACTTGGTTGAACTGAAAAAATTTTAACCTGCTGTGTCAGTGCAAGTGTTGCTGACAAGTTTTACTTCTTTGTACCCGTTGTGAAAATGCAATAAAGAAAAAAAAAGCCTTCGTGGCGGAGTGGTAGCGTCTCCGCTTCAAATGCCAAAGACCCTGGTTCGATTCCCAGCCTCGACGCAGTTTCTTTTTAAGTAGTGACGCCGAGACGCGGACAAATCTGCCCACATGGCTGCTAACGCCAGTATGAGGCATTACAGGCTTTCGCCTTAAAAAGTGTAGCCGCACCAGTGGCTCAGTGGTTATGGCGCTCGGCTGCTGCCTCGAAAGGCACGGGTTCAATCTCGGCTGCGGCGCTGCAGTCTCATTTGGATGGAGGCGAAATGAGAGAGACCTAAGTACGCTGCGATGTTGGCGCACATTAAAGAACCTATGGTGATCGAAATTACCTGGTGTTCTCCACTTCGGCATCTCTCATAGCCGGAGTCGCTTTGGGAAGTTAATCCCTATGATACATAAACCAAACAATACAAAAAGTAAAGCTCTGACGGAGAGTTTTAGCAACGTTTTTAAAAGTTTCTCCCAAATTTTCCTCATATTTGCCCAAATGCAGTCTCCAAAACTAGTCTTGTCGTTCGTAGTAGGCCTAAACATGTGATGCGTTGCGGGAAAGCCGCTGAATATCCTAGAGCGCCTCACAGACGGCGGTATATCCATTCTGTGATACTGATCAGATTATCCGGCTAGTGGACGGGCCGCTTTTGTCGTAAATTGGGGCAGTGACGCAGCGATCGTGCGGCGCGAGATAGCAGCGCCGCGGTGCTGCTCCACAGCTGCCTCCATGCCCGAAGCCGTGGTCTCTCTACTTGTGCTTACGACTGTACGTAGCACAATATGCAGCTCGGTAATTCGTCGATAGGCTTCGTTTCGAACAGCCCTGTTAGTTTCGCGGTAGACGCATGGCGAGGGAAGCGGGCACATCACATTCTGGTGAGGGCATGCTCTTTTTATTTTTCCTATCAAGTAGTTATAGTACACGGATATTACTTGCCTGGAACGTGATGTGTTTGTGTCCTCGCCAAAGAGGAAGTAATCGACAAGGTCACATATTCCACACAGTTTCTTTGCTTTCATTACCAACCACTCTGAAACCAACAGCGCTAACTTCACACGGCGTGAAATAGTCCTAGCCTCTCATTGCTCCATCGCTTGCTGTCATCAAGTGCGCACCGGAATTTCCAAAAACATGTGGCTCTTAATGACGCACTGAGCAGTCATTGGTTGGTAATAACAAGCACAGTTGTTAGAGTTATTAGAGAATAATAAGGTCAAAGCTTTCCACCCACGAAAAAACACTGAACAAGAGAGCCTAGACATGCACGAAACGACACAGCCCGCAGCATGACTAATACTGGCAAGCTACGTCGTTCACTAGGCACGACTAAATTTTCTCCGACCACTCCGCTTTCGTCAGTACTGTCCAGTAGTGACGCAAAACTATCGATAGTACTATCGATAGTCTTTTTTACCATCGATAGTCCGTTAGTGACTCAACTATCGATAGTATCGCGACAGTAGTATCGATAATACTTTCCATAGTTCTATTGATAGTACTATCGATAGCCTTATCGATACTACTTGTTATATATTGTAACGGAAAATAGGGCGACAGGTCGCTAACCGGCAGAATACAGCAAGCAGCCAGCCAGCCAGCCAGCGCGAGACACTTCAACGTCTTCGAAGACACTTCAGCGCCACCTGAGGACACCAGGTGGCATTACTCCCCCTCCCAAAAAAAGAAAAACATAAAAGCGGGGTTGCAGTACGGGCAGTGGAAAGAGAAAAAAAAACAGCACAAGCACATAAAAATGTACAAGGGAGGTGGGCGAAGGTGTCCCACGCGAAAACTAGCCGAACACTGAGCGTACTATCCATTATCGCGTGAAGTAGGGTTTCATGCGGACAACGTGCACAACCTCAGAGCGGGGTGGACGACGCTGAGGCTGCACAGTCCCGCCAGGAAGAACTTCGTAGGTCACTTCGGTGACGCGGCGCAATACTCGGTACGGTCCAAAGTAGCGGCACATCAGTTTTTCAGACAAGCCTGGGCGGCGTACCGGGGTCCACACCCAAACTTGGTCACCCGGATGAAATTCGACATGCCGATGACGGAGGTTGTAGCGGCGCGCATCCGTGCTCTGCTGCCGCTGAATGTGAATACGGGCAAGTTGACGTGCTTCCTCGGCGCGCTGAGCGAACTGCTCGGCGTCTGGCGTGAGTGGGTGGTCATCAGTGCAGCATGGAAGCATTGCATCCAGCATCGTCTGAACGTCACGTCCGTAGACCAGACGAAATGGTGTAAATCGGGTCGTCTCCTGTGTGGCCGTGTTGTAAGCGTATGTGACGTACGGGAGAATCTCGTCGCAGGTTTTGTGCTGCGAGTCTATGTACATTGCGATCATGTCGGCGATCGTTCTGTTGAGTCTCTCTGTGAGCCCGTTCGTCTGTGGGTGATAGGCAGTGGTTTTGCGATGGTTCGTGTGACTGAGCTCGAACACGTCGCGCATGAGCTGTGCCGTAAACGCCGTACCTCGATCAGTGATTACGTGGGACGGTGCACCATGACGCAGCACGATTTGTTGCATAAAAAACTGGGCGATCTCAGATGACGTACCGCGCTGCACCGCCTTAGTTTCCGCATACCTTGTTAAATAGTCGGTCGCGACTATGATCCATTTATGACCGGCCGATGACACAGGAAATGGGCCCAGGAGATCGATGCCGACTTGATCAAAAGGCGTCCGAGGCGGTTCAATAGGTTGGAGCAAGCCCGCTGGCTTGAGAGGAGGCGCCTTACGACGTTGGCAATCGCGGCAGCCTCTGACGTAAAGCTGGACGGAGTAGTATCGAGATTCCATAAAATCAACTCCGCGTACCCACTACATCCTAAACTTGGTTTCCCGAGTGTGTGGTATGGAGGTGATGGTATCAGTAACTGACAGGACTCGCCCGTTTTCGCGGCCTACGCGTCACCATGCTCTGCAGACGTTCCCTGCGTAAAGTTGCTGGATAAAATGTTAGCGTATGAACGTGCTAGTTGCGAAGCATGCATGTGAAAAGCATTTCTGCAGCGGTTACGGCGGCAAGACGACGTCTGCAGTGCACGATAGTGTCGTGTAAGCCAGCAAAGCTTGGGCTGTGTGTTTTTTTCATCGGATGCAGTTCCAGGTATTTTTCCGAACTGTCCGAGTGCACGTTAAATACCCACAGCTGGATAGTAGAATCGCTAGTAATACTAGCGATTCTACTATCGATAGTATTACTATCGCTAGTAGATAGTAATACTATCTACTAACGCCTAAAGGGGGACGCCCAGCGTCCCCCTTTGCTGGAGGTGTCTTAGCGTTTTCCCGCTCTTGTTCGGTCTCAGCGATGGGTTAGCCTGATGAGGCCGCCTGCTGACATGTACAGCTACGTAGTTCTTCGGCAGGAGACGCAGGACAGCCGTACGAGGTTCCGAAACGTCTTTAGCCATTCTTTGACTTTATCAGTGACTGCAATTTAGCGGCTTTTCTATCTCATGACTGGTGCAGCTATTGCACATCCACTGCGGCTGTAGCGCTGCGGCACACTAATATGACGGAGACGACGAAACAGCGCTGTAGCTCAAGAGACTGCCACTTAGAACACGTGGTGCTAGAGGATGTGGTGATGGTGTAGTGGTAAAAGGCCTTGAGAAAAGAAGCTACTTTGTTTCCACCTGCCCTGATTGGAATCCCACTTGGGGCAGAAGTTTTATTTCTGCTAAATAGTATTCAGACAGAGAATATAGGAATCCTTTGAAAGTGTTCTGTGTAATTGCTGGCCAAAAATTCGATTTCACTATGGCCTTTGTATCCCGCTTATGTTGAATCCCAGAATAACTGAGCTTCTATGACGACGCTCGCGCGAATCTTCCGGTAATGGGAGCTTAAATAATGTCAGTAAAAAAAAAAAGTACCGCCGAAAGCATTATCGATCGGAACCTTCGGGCGACACTCGGTAGCGAAAATCATGGGAACTCAGTGGCCGCTACGAATTGAGCTTTAGACATTTCAAATGTATTGAGTTATTTCTTCGTGGTATGGTCTGCAGGCTAAAACTGCAACTGCCATCAAAGAAATCCGCAATCCGAAGGCAACCTTGACCATTGATAACAATCTCTGCTCACCGCCGCTTTTCAAATCCCACCCATCATGACAGGGCCGTTGACAGGGCCCTAGAAGAGAAATCAGTGGTTCAATAAATATCATCAATAAATAAATAAACAATAAAAGTGTGAGTATGAAAATCCTAAGTGAATTTTTTTCGTAGTGAATTCCCGTGAAAAAACCTTTCTGGCAGTCTAAAAGCTTCGAACCAAATCAGCGGCTGTACGGCCATAATCCCTACTTCATTAAAAAATGATTTTCGTTCGGAAGACGGCGAAGCCAATTCTGAGACGCGTAGGTAGTTAGCGGATGGCGCTAACAATCCTTAAAATTATCTGTCCACCTCTTTCACTCGCTGTAGAAAAAAATTTGTGGCAGCACTGTTTCACAATTATTTTTCAGCGCGCTGTAGTGTTTCAAAGTTTAGGATATGAAGATTCATCAAATATTAAAGCAGTTAAGCAAGCCTCTAGCAGAATACAAAACGTAGTTGTTTATTTTTTCTTGCCGAGTTTAGTCCAGAGCCTTTCGACAAATACAGCTGAGGAAATACAGCCGTTTCTTGTCTTGCCCTCGGTTTCTTAATGCGCAACTTTCGCTTTCCCTAGTTTTGTGTAATAGCTCAGGAAAAGGAGCATTCTAAAGGTACGAGGTGTTTGCGGGGTGCCGATGTCATGGAAAATTCAAATCCTCATGCGTCTGGAAAAAATCCGGAATAGAATGCTCCAGACTGCCTCTAATGTAATAAACATTCGAGACGGCTGTACTTCGAATTCATCATCATCATCAGCCTGAACACACCCGCTGCAGGGCAAAAACCTCTCTCATGTGTCTCCAATTAACCCTGTCTTTTGCGAGCTGCGGCCACCGTATCCCCGTAAACTTCTTAATCTCTCCAGAAAAGGGTTGTAGCGCCAATACAGACAACACACAGAAAGCTAGACGGCGCTACAACCATTTTCTGGAAACATGCACCAACTAGCCCCCAACAAGTATTACTCAGTTACCTTTCTTAATCTCATCCGTCCACCTAACTTTATGAAGCCCCCTGCTACGCTTGCCATCTCTTGGAACACTCCGTTACCCGTAAGGACGAGTTGCTACCTTGCCTTCGCATTACATGCCCTGCCCAAGCCCATTTCTTCCTCTTGAATTCAACTAGGATGTCATTAAGCTGCGTTTGTACCGTCACCCACTCTGCCCGCTTCCGGTGTCTTCACGTTACACTTGTCGTTCTTCCTTCCACAGCTCGCTGCGTTGTTCTTAACTTGAGCTGAACTCTTTCGTTAGCCATCAAATTTCGAATTACTTCAAAGTAATGAATGACTAAGCATATGCTGCTTAGGCAGTGCACTTGATACTGCCGTGGTACTTGGAAAAGAGATGAGACAAAATCAACGCTGGTCTTGCAGTTCGGCATCAGCGAAGCCTGAGCGCCGATGGGGCTCGTTTCTTTTTTTCTTCAATTGCTTGGTGCAGTTTAGCGGCGCACTTTTCTCGAATAGTTAGGTTCACTAGTTAGGCTCACTTTCGAAAGAAAAGTCGCTGTTGTATTGTGGTGAACATCGGGGATACCTAATCAGAAAGTGAACGAGGGGGGCAGGGAAAGCCCTAGAGTGCTTGTCCTGAGGTATTCCGCGCGAGCACCCTGATGCTTTCGGTTTGGTTTGGTTAATGGGGTTTAATGTCCCAAAGCAACTCAGTCTATCAGAGACGCCGTAGTGAAGGGCTCCGGAAATTTCGGCCGCCTGGGGTTCTTTAACGTGCACCGACATCGCACAGTACACGGGCCTCAGAATTTCTCCTCCAAAGAAATTCAACCGCCGCGGCCGGGATCGAACCCGCGTATTTCGGGTCAGCAGCCGAGCGCCATAACCACTGAGCCACCGCGGCGGCCCTGATGCTTTCGTTTCGTCCCTAGTTCTCTTTGTGACTATCAAGAACCATCTGCCCACGCTCCCTGCTATAGATTCCGGGATATCTGTTTTTCCTTTTGCTCAGGGTAACGCCTTAAGTGCCTATCCACTCGCCCCCCGATGGTCACGTTTGCGGCCTGCCATACATTGCGTTGTACGTGCCTGCCTAGGTGTGCGTACTCACAAAAACATCCATATTTGCGGTCTGCCACACAGAGCGTTCTACGTGTGCGTATTTGCACAAACATCGCTATAGAATGAAACCTTGCTTTAAAGTGGGTGACGGGTTTCGCTATGTGTTGTTCAATTCATTCCCCGACCACTGCGCAGTGCTATCGTGCGATGTATGTTCTTTCTTTACTGTTCCCTAAAAAAAAACGAAGGTCTGCAAGAACGCGGAGTTCCACGTTAGCTACCACAACGACGAACCTCAAGGCGCCCTGGCCTACAGCAGCAAGAGCCGGAGGGTGCTGACGTACGATGATCCCACATCGCTTTGCCAAAAGGTAATGCAGCTTTGCAAATGTCCAAGTTCACAAACGGATCGCTAACACGCCAGGCTTTAGAGCGCCATGTGCAAAATATATTACCGCTTTGCATTCGTTGTTCATTTTTAGCCTAACCCCCTATTTACGATAGTTACATGTGTTCGACATAAAAATTACTCCCTGTGCACTCAATTCTGAACGCAGCTTACGTACTGATTTTGATTTCATCACTTCCTAGGAGCTAGCGCTATCTGACGAAAATATTTTCGCAGCTGTGAGGTAGTTGTGTGAAAGGAAAAGAGGCGCGAAATTTAACTGGGGCTGGAAGAATATGAGAAAAATTTTCGGATAAAATGTGTGCCACCGAGATACCTGAGAATTGCCTTCCAGGTGGCGAATGATTCGCGGAGTTCTGGTTCGCGGGAGGTTCGCAACATTGCTATTTGCGCCACTTTATTTCTGAACGAGAAAATGTGACGAAACTGATTTCACTAAACAACTGCAGCGCTTATTTTGACGCGCAATCTCAGCTGCATGCTATCACAGTTTCGACGAAGTAAAATACATATGCTTTGACGGAAACGTTTTGTAAACGGCTTCACAAAACAAAAGATTTTGAGTGCCCCAGAAAAATCCGGGCAAGCACTTCTAGTTCACGCGGCTGGCACTACATTCTGCATGATGGCCGAGAGAAGTAGTCTGTGCCAGCGTTGCAGGCACTTCAGAAGTTGTATTCTGCGGCGAAGGCCATCAGTTTCAACATCTTCGCCCACCATTGCGCAACATTTCTTAGATCAAAGTACTCTCTTTCGTTTAGAGAGGGTAGGCTGTACTGGGACGCAGATGGGCGAAGTTGGTGGCGCCTAGTAAAGGTGGTCATGTAGCGGAAGAAGGGGGAAGGCCTGAAATCATTCAACAAAGCACGCTTTCTTTTCATGGTACAGAGATTACCAAGACAACCTATACCAAAGTGTCACCCTCTCCCCACCGCCTTCTTTCTTTTTCCTCTTCCTAACTCCTACCTGTCTTTTTTGCTCAGTAGGACCTATATAATAAAACAACAACGTTAAGAGATGGGAAGCGGGTGGAGTAGGTGAGGGAGCGAACGGGGGTCAATGACATCGTGTTCGAAATCAAGAGGGAGAAAGGGGCTTGGGCAGGGCATGTCATGCGATGGCAAGATAACCGCTGGTCTTCAAGGTTAACGGAGTGGATTCCAAGGGAAGGCAAGCGTAGCAGGGGGCGGCAGAAAGTTAGGTGGACGGATAAGATTAAGATGAGGCTGAGAGTTTGTAAAGATACGGCACTCGCCTGTGGGACAGCATGGCTAAACGCCTTCTGCTGGTTTTGCAGGTTAGTTCCTGGCATAATGTTCATTCTAACAGAAATGACAATAGATTTGTAGTAGTCCTGCCGTGCCCTCGCAGGTGTCGCGCAATTTTGAGTGATTGCTGGACAGTGTTGTTGTTGCTGTTGACGTCGGGTGATATTGAGGAGAATCCGGGGCCTACAACAGAGGGATACTTGCAGATGATTGTAAAGAATCAGGCAGACACGGATCGCAAATTGAAAGCTATTCAAGACGAAATCGGTGAGCTGAATGCAAGGACGGAAGGGTTATCGGACGTTCTAGCGGCATTCAAGGAAATGAGCGCAAGAATTGATAACCTTGAGTCTATCATCAAAGAGCAAGCTAAAAAGTTAGTGGAATTTGAAAGCCGCGGCCGGCGTAACAATCTTTTAGTTTTTGGGCTCCCTGAACAAGCCACTGAGTCAGATTTAGATCTGAGAAAAGCGGTTGTAGACAATATTTTCCACAAGGATCTTAGTGTTCAGGTTACTTCAGTCGAAAGAATTCATCGCCTAGGAAGAAAGAAAACAGGAGCTACTAGACCAGTAATTATGAAATTCTATGATTCCAGGGAAAAAGACAGCGTTCTTAAAAACTGCCACAAACTTAAAGGCACGTCTGTTAGCGTCAGCAATGACTAAGCAAAAGATATTGTACAAGTTCGGTGGAATTTGTGGCAGTCTGCTGCTGTCGAACGATCTAACGGACAAAAGGTATCGCTGGTTCACGATAAACTGAAGATAGATGACTGTCTGTACTCTTGGGACGACACTCGAAACGAGCGTTTGCTCTGCCGGACCCAACGTAAGGGTGCTCGAAACACCCACAACGGATCGGATAGAGCAGATGACAGCCGTAATGGATCACCTTCCAGAAGTGAAAGTAATTCATAGCTCAGGATAGTTCTGTTGAATGCTCACAGCATTCTTAACAAGGTCACAGAATTGGAATGTTTATTGCTCTCAGAGAACCCGCATGTCGTTTGCATAACGGAAACATGGCTCAACAGTATGTTTCTTCTGATTGCATTGTTCCTCCTGGCTACACAATGCTCAGATGGGATGGAGATTCCCGTGGGGGTGGTGTGGCCATTATTGTGAAGTCATCGCTCTCAGTTTCCACGATTACGAGCGAAATTGCGGAGTCGGTGTGGTGTAAAATTATGTTTTCTGCTGCTGCGTACGTCATAGGAGCAATTTACAGGCCACCGAATACTTCACCCGATTTTCTCGATAAGTTAAATGAGTTTCTTTTCAGTCATGTAACTAGGAGCACCCGCCTAATAATGACTGGCGATTTCAACTTGCCACATATTGATTGGGGATTGACTACGCCTGGGCATACAGAAATTTCTAGCGCGAAAAAACTGCTGGATATTGCTTCCTTTTACAATTTGAGACAAGTAGTTGGACAACCTACACGGATATCGCCTCAGTCACAGTCATTACTAGACTTGGTGTTCCTCTGAAATAATGTAGGAGATATTGAAACAAATGTCACCGATGGAATATCTGATCACAAAATTATTTTCGTGAAAGTGCTTACTTCTGCAAACGTTCCTGCGGAACCTATGGTTCGAGTAGAAATCAAAGAGTACGGGAAGGCCGATGATACATCCATCCTGGATTACCTGGAAACTTGTTTTGATGAATTTGAAAGTGCCTCTGAAAATGCATCAGTTGAGTGGTTATGGCAGCGTCTTAAAGTTATCATCAGTACTTGTGTCGACCGGTACGTTCCAACTAGAGTTAAGAAAACAAAGCAGCGCAACCCATGGGTCACCAGGGATATCATTCACGCGAAACGGAAGTTCAAAAGATTGCGTAGAAAGAAAGCCGACTTCAACGACATACAGGTTTTACGTCAAAAAATAAAAATATTGCTATCGGCTGCAAAAGAAAGATTTTTCAATCTCACTCTTAGTGGTTTTCTGCGAAATTCTCCAGAGAAATTTTGGCGCTATCTTGATAAAAGAAAGGAAAGAGTAAAGCAGGTGACAGTGGGAGCCGAAGTTATTGCAGATAAAACGAATATGGCCTACCACTTCAATAAATATTTCCAATCTGTATTCGCAAGAAACACGAGCCAAAGCGACGCACACGACGAAGCACATTCTCGTGAAACGTCTATCGATGCTATCAGCTTTACTCAAAGCGGCGTGTTTCAGCAGCTGATACCATTGGACGAAAAAAAAGCTATCGGCCCTGATGGAATACCTACATGCTTCTTGAAACGGTATGCTGAATGGATGTCCTTCTACTTGGTAATTATATTCCGAAAATCACTCGTAACTCATTATCTGCCACAAGACTGGCGCACTGCCATTGTTATACCCGTATTTAAAAGTGGCAATCGCACACTTATGAACAACTATCGGCCTGTGTCACTTACTTCAATCTGCTGTAAGGTAATGGAACATGTTATTGCGAAACATATTATCATTTTTTTGGAAACAAACGGACTACTTTCTGAATGTCAGCATGGCTTCCGTCGAGGGTTTTCAACGGTGACACAGTTAATTGAGACAATACATGACCTTTCTAAAGCTATAGATGACCGGGGACAGATTGATGTTATTTGTGTAGATTTTTAAAAAGCCTTTGATAAGGTTCCTCATGACAAATTACTCCTGAAAGTGCGAAGGGCTGGCATTAATGGAGACATCCTTAGATGGATAGAAGCGTACTTGGCGAAACGCAAACAGGCGGTACGTGTTGACAATTGCGTCTGGCTTTTTGGATGTGTATTCTGGTGTACCACAGGGTTCTGTGCTGGGGCCATTGCTATTTCTAGTTTATATTAATGACGTAGTATGTGCTGTTGGAAATTCTTTTAAACTGAAACTATTTGCGGATGATTGCCTCATTTATGCACCTGTCACATGTGAAGGAGATCAGATTAACATTAACCAAAACCTGCAGGCTTTTGCTCTTTGGTGTGAGAAATGGGAAATGAAAATCAACTTCAATAAGACCACATTTACCCAAATAACTAACAAACGAAATATAATTTCTTTTCAGTACAGTATTGCAGGTCACGATTTGGTTAATGTTAGTACATTCAAGTATCTGGGGGTGTCAATTTCTCACAACCTAAGTTGGCACAATCATGTCGAAAATGTTTGTGCGGTGGCACATAGAAAACTGTGTTTTCTAAGAGGAAAGTTGGGGAGAGGAACGATAGATGTCAAACTTTTAGCATACAAATCTCTCATCCGGCCTTCCCTAGAATATGCATCTGTAGTATGGTCTCCTCGGCAGAAGATTCTTTCAACGGAAATAGAAAAGATTCAAAGACGTGCAGCGAGATTTATTTGTTCAAAATACAGGAAAACAGATTCGGTAACGGAGATGTTAAACTCATGTAGTCTAGAAACATTAGAAAAAAGACGTAAAAGGCAGAGATTAAAAATACTTTACCAAATCAGTCACGGAGAAATTAACATCAATAAAGAAAAATATCTGCAGCCTCCAGGTAGACTAAGCTCCCGCCTTAACCACCACAAAGCGATTCGGCCATACTTAACACGAACTAACGTCTTTCGCTGCTCATTCTTTCCGGATGCTATTGAGCACTGGAATAAACTGCCCGCTCACGTTGCTGAGTCTACAGGTGTAGCGGCATTCTTGAATGCACTTGGGGATTCCGTCTAGGCATGGGATTCTTGTAGATGGGCGCGTAACTGATTGTCCAATATTGCTTTTTTTATAGCAGGTGGTTCTACAGTGGTGTGAACTATGTTGCGTTTTAATGCTCTCTTGTATTGTATGCTCAAAGAAGCTTGTTCATTCATGGTTTATATGCATTTTTTTTGTCTCTTCAGTTTCCCTCCCTGTAATGACCCTCAAATGAGGGTTAACAGTATTCATAAATAAATAAATAAATACTGTGGCCGCAACTAGCGAAGGACAGGGTTAATTGGAGATACATGGGAGAGACCTCTGCCCTGCAGTGGGCGGGGTTAGGCTGCTGCTGCTGCTGCTGATGATGATGATGAATCCTCGCAAAGGCTTAACGCAATTGTGCAGACGAAAACTAGCTGTTTTCTCGAAAGCATAGTCAGTGAACACACTATGGGCCTCCCTTTCCCAGTGTTGAAGCCTCTACTTCGAGGAACTTCCATCTCGTTCTCTCCAACCATGAGGTGCTGCAGAATTGGCCTTAAAAAGCGTGACCCAGCTGCCATGCACGTTTTAGAGAAGTAAGAGTCGATAAACATGCGTAGCCGCGATGACAACGGGGCGGACGGCAGAAAAACCCGACGGCTGTCTGAACTGGTCATTTGCAATTGTGGCAAGAGCTTGTGAAGTACACGAGAATAATTTGTCCGGAAAACGTTCCATTGCAAGTAGCGGGGAAAAAGGGACCATTCGTGACCAGTGAAATTGCTTTTGGGTCAAATACACCCTGTACATCCGGCTAAGCTTAGGAATAGCAGCTGCTTGGAAGACAATTGTTACGAACAAGATATTCGTTTTGGTTTTCTACACGGCTGGGAATGTTTCCACCACGTGAACGACATGAGCAATGTGCCAAATTCACGAAACACTGATTTGTCACATTTTATATAGCCTCTGACACATATTTGACGTCGGCTTTGGTATGTGGGTGCATTTGCTGGCATAATGGCTAGGTTACGATTTCTCTATTTATTGTCCTCAAAATTTCGGCTTTAAAGAGATAACGGCCACCTCACAAGGAAATTGCATTAGTGCTTCCTCATTATCAGCATCTTCAACCTTATCTGCCTTACCACGCGCAATTAACAGTATCCTCTCCAACTGATACCCAACTAACCTTGACCTGCGCCAGTTGCTGCCAACTTATCCTCGCGGACTTCTTAATCTCATCTTAATCTCAGCGTAGTCAAGAGTGCCTCAATAGAGGGTGACCGTCGCACTTACTGGTCATTTACTTCGGCTGCTTGAGCGCTCGTAGCCTTCGCTTCTCTGATTTTCTCAGACTCAGGCAGCGCGCTTAGGGTTCGTGGCTGCTTTCGAGGGTTGAAGCTCCTTGCATCAGCCGCTTCTCTTCCAGCTGAAGAGCGTACCCCCCCCGTTCCTTACTGTTTTTAGTGCTTTTATGAGCCGTCACGTTCGCGCCGAATAATCACCTTTTCCGCGGTAGGCGTCTTGCTCGGCCTCGCTCCCTGCTTCAGGCGCCATATCCTCTGACCACTCTTCGTCGTCCTTAGCCGTGCGTTGGGCAGCCCACTCATCTTGCGGCTGCACAAAGCTGCAGCTGGAACCACATGGGCAGGCCATTCTATCTCTTCACTCTGCTGGCGCTATGGCACAACAGCACTACTACCGCAGTTGAGAGACTGAGGCAACTGCCGAGTGATCAATTAACTGCGTACTATGACATTCGCAAACCAGACACCACCGTTCGCACATTTCTTGGCAGCTCGGGTACAGTGTTTTAGTAGAACACCCTAAGACGGCCTTTAGAGAAATACTTGCCCAGAACACCCTGAACTGTAAAAACTTGCACCCTTAGGTTGAATTTTCATGCCGATATCTCACCCCCTTCCACTCTCGAAAATTCGTGCAAAATACGGATGGCACACCCACGCAGTGGAGTGCAAAAGTTAGTTTCTCCCTTTGGCCGAATACTTCGCAGTTTGGCAGGTCTTGATTTCTTTGCAGTTGCAGAAGTACCGATAGTCTTAAATGACGCCAGTCTTGTGTTTTGTGGCTCGTGAAATCTTAGAGGGAAGCTGCGCAACCTTGCTGATGCGCATTCTCAACATGCACTACAAAAGTACGACGTGCAAGAGCATAATTAAAAGATGCAGATATGTAATTCACGGCGTTTAGGCGTCTGTGGAGGCTAACAAAGAGGGTTCAGCTTGAGTTAAAGACAACGCAGCGGACTATGGAAAGAAAAATTATAGGTGTCGCGTTAAGAGATCGGAAGCGGTTGGACTGGGTGAGAGAACAAACGCGGGTTAATGACAACGTAATTGAAATCAAGAGGAAGAGGTGGGCTTGGGCAGCTGGGCATCTAATGCGAAGGCTAGATAACGGCTGGTCCTTAAGGGTAACGGAGTGGATTTCAAGAGAAGGCAATGGGCGGATGCGATGAAGAAATTTGCGGGAATACGGTGGCCACAACTGGCGAAGGACAGGGTTAATTGAAGAGACATGCGAGAGGCCTTTGGCCTGCAGTGGGCGTAGCCAGGCCGATGATGATGTACAGTGTAGTACATTTTTCATGTCCGCATGTTCACTGCGGAGTCTTCTTTTTCAAATATATTTGAAAAAGAAAGAAAAACGTTCCTTGAAGACAACCAGTCTTCAGCAAGCTCTCTCGCACAACACAATTCTTGTATGTGCCACATGAAGCCAAGGAGAAACAAACTCAGCCTCTGGGGATCGTTTAAATGAGCCTGCAATGCCACTGAGGTCAGCGTTGAACCACACAACCAAACCACTGCCGTGTGCCCTGTGTTTTCCTGCGGTCTGCATGCATTGTTAGAGTATATATGCTAAATTGCTTAGCAGTTTAGCTAAGATAATTGAAGTGATTTTCAAAATATGTAGGTATAAACAGCAGTCGAAGCTGCACGAATCAGCCATGCAGTTCTCCCTTTATGGAAAGCTCGTGTAGATCCCATCATATTGAATCAAGCCTGATGAATAACTGTAAAATTGTTCGACCACCATGAATTCTGCTGCCCTATGGAAGGAAAATTTCGGGATTTATCGGAGGGGTTCCGATTGATGTTCGAGCTTGGGGTCACCGCTATTGCCGGACCATCTTGAATTCGGTTTGAATGTGAGCTAAGAGTATTTTATGCATAACAAATTGCCGGATATGTCCGAGTTCACGTCGCGCAAAGGCTCATGAAAGGGAGCAAATGACACAGGCGCTGCGGTCTGGCGGGATTGCTTGGGGGCGCTGATGCATCGAAAAAAAGAGAAGATGCCTCGAGATGATTATCCATTTCAAATTCATGAATTGCGAAATTTCAAATGGGAAATAAATTAAAAATGGTATAACAGCTCCGATGAATGAACGCATTAATGCGAAGCATAAATGTGCGTTCAATTTCGGCTGCGAGTCTTACTATGCAGCCACATTACCAAGCTAAGGTGAAAGGGCATGTGAAGGGAACGACAAAACGAAATCGAGGGAGCTGCGCTATGGCAGCAGACGCAGTAGGAAAATGTGCACTCCTTGATGAGCTACGATAGGTGCACTCCTTGCATGATGCGTACCTATTCTCCAAGCACGCGCGGAATATACCGGGTGTACCACGGGCTGTACATTACCTCGCTCTGACCTGCCTGTCATTCTGTCGTTGAATGACCACACAAGCTGTCTTCTCCGTTGACCCGGACACATGTTCACAAGGGGCGAAAAGTCGAGAGGCTAACCACAATCGCCTAAATATCGCTTTTTGTTTATTTATTTTCTTATTTATTTATTCAGTCATTCATTCATACTGTTAGCCCTTTTTTTGGCCGATGCAGGATGGCACTGGAATGACATTTTTTTTGCGCACGACCTCATGGCAACAAGAAATTAGGTGCACAGTAAACAACAGACCCCAAGAAGTACACAAACACAAGTACACTCATGAGAAACAGCCTTTTACGACGAACCCTCTTTACAACTCAACTCCTTAGGGGAAAAAAGAAAAAAAAACACAAGCAAACACGCCATAATGTTGCCAACTCCACAGCATGGGTGATAATCCTTCTTTTCACATGGAAAAGAAACAGTAAGCAAGAAATAGCAAATAGCAATCGACATGCATGCCTCTAAAAAAAAATGTTTCCTACATAGCTATGAGGTATATGTAATATTGTAGTTGTGGTAGATGGATGCTTCGAATAAGTCCAGGGAATTTATTTGTATCATGTCGCACGGTAACGAGTTCCGTTCTTCAATCGTTCATGGAAAAAATGAATTGTAGCAGGATTTCCGGGGAAAGGAACTTAGCGACAGATAGCCAAAATGCCGGTCCGAGCTTCGGTCATCCAGCCAGCGATCTCGCGCCGCGCGCTAGCGGAGCGGCGGCCGCCGCTGCTCATCTTCCTCTTTACAATCACCCCCGGGCTGAAGGAGAAGCCATCCTGGCGAGTCAGGGAGACGACAACACACACGGGTCATAGTACGGCTTCAGGCGTGACACATGAACAGTCTCGCGGCTGCGTCGGCGTTGATCTGTGGAGGGTGTCACCGGGTCGACAATGTAGTTAACCGGGGAAGTGCGCTCTACGATGCGGTAAGGTCCGTGGTACTTGGGGAGAAGTTTGGACGAAAGGCCAGGTGAGGTAGACGGCACGTGAAGCCAGACGAGAGAGCCGGGTAGAAAACTGTCATCAGTGTGGCTTGTGTCGAAACGGAATTTTTGACGCCCCTGCTCGCCGGATGTTAACGACCGAGCGAGCTGACGGCACTCCTCGGCATGCTTGGACGCCTCCGAAAGAGTGGTGCACTCGGACACGTCGGGCCGGTAAGGAAGTACTGTGTCGAGTGGTGAGGAAGGTTCGCGCCCGTAGAGGAGAAAAAATGGCGAGAAGCCGGTGGTGGTCTGCGTGGCGGTGTTGTAGGCGTAGGTGATGAACGGCAGGATCCTGTCCCAGTCGGAGTGGTCGGAAGACACGTACATCGACAGCATATCGCCCAAGGTGCGGTTAAACCGTTCCGTCAAACCGTTAGTCTGAGGATGGTAGGCCGTGGCGGTATGGTGAGTGATCTTACACTGTTTGAGAAGAGATTCCACGACCTCGGACAGAAAAACGCGCCCACGGTCGCTCAGCAGTTCTCGGGGCGCTCCATGGCGAAGAATGAAGTGATGCAAGATGAAAGAGGCAACGTGTGGTGCCGTAGCAGCAGGAAGAGCCGCGGTTTCAGCGTAACGCGTGAGGTGGTCGACGGCTACAATAACCCAGCGGTTGCCAGCAGCAGTGTAAGGAAGGGGGCCGTAGAGGTCAATTCCAACTCTGTCAAAAGGACGCAAAGGGCAAGGGAGAGGCTGCATCTGGCCGACTGAGTGGTGAGGAGCCGGCTTGCGACGTTGACAATCAGGGCACGAGCGGACGTATTTGCGGACGTAGGTGGACATACCGCGCCAATAATAGCGGAGACGGAGTCGCGTGTATGTTTTAAAGGCGCCGGCATGAGCAGACTGCGGGTCGTTGTGAAACAGGGCGCAGAATGTCGACCGCAGATGGGCAGGGACGACAAGCAACCACTTCCTGCCGGTAGGGACGTAGTTGCGGCGGTACAATAGACCATCACGAATGGCGAAGTGAGCAGCCTGGCGGCGGAGGGCACGAGGCACGGGTGCCGCCGAGGAATTTGAGAGAAAACTTACAAGCGAAGATATCCAGGGGTCCTTATTTTGCTCGCTGCCCATGGTATCTGTTGAAAACGACAGCGAAGCGCAACCGGTTGGCGAGTGGCAGACAACGTCTGGCGGCAGTGGAGAGCGGGACAATGCGTCGGCGTCGTTATGTTTTCGGCCGGAGCGATAGATGACACGGATATCATACTCCTGTAGGCGTAGGGCCCAGCGAGCGAGGCGGCCTGTAGGGTCTTTCAAGGAGGCCAGCCAGCACAGGGAATGATGGTCCGTGACGATATCGAAAGGGCGGCCATAAACGTAAGGGCGAAACTTTCCGATCGCCCAAACAATCGCCAAGCATTCCTTCTCGGTTACTGAGTAGTTGGATTCCGCTTTTGTCAGTGCACGGCTCGCGTAGGCAACGACATACTCGGGAAATCCGGGTTTACGTTGCGTAAGGACAGCGCCGAGGCCAACGCCACTGGCATCGGTGTGAATTTCAGTGGGAGCAGTGGGGTCGAAGTGGCGTAAAATGGGAGGCGCTGTCAGCAGCCGGCGTAAGGTGATGAAGGCGTCGTCGCAGTCAGGTGACCAATCGGACAGGTTGTTGGCGCCCCGAAGAAGTTTCGTAAGTGGTGCGATGATAGAGGCAAAATTTCGGACGAAACGTCGGAAATAAGAACACAGGCCGAGAAAGCTGCGAAGTTCCTTCTGAGTCGACGGCTTGGGGAACTCAGCGACGGCACGAAGTTTGGCTGGGTCAGGAAGCACGCCGTCCTTAGAGACGACGTGACCTAAAATTGTCAGTCGGCGGGCGCCAAAGCGACACTTTTTGAGATTAAGTTGGAGCCCCGCGGCAGTTAAACATGTCAACACGTGCTCCAAGCGGTGAAGGTGCGTCTCAAAATCGTGCGCGAAGACGACAATGTCATCTAAGTAGCACAGGCACGTGGTCCACTTCAGGCCGCGTAAAATGGAGTCCATCATTCGCTCGAAAGTCGCTGGGGCATTACAAAGGCCGAAAGGCATGACGGTAAATTCGTACAGGCCATCTGGTGTAACAAAAGCCGTCTTGGCACGGTCAGCCTCGGCCACAGGAACCTGCCAATACCCCGAACGCAGGTCTAAAGAAGAAAAGAACTCCGCGCCTTGGAGGCAGTCAAGGGCGTCATCGATTCGCGGCAGCGGGTAAACGTCTTTGAGGGTGATCTTGTTAAGCCGCCGATAATCGACGCAAAATCGTATTGTGCCATCTTTTTTCTTCACTAGAACCACAGGAGAGGCCCATGGACTACTGGATGGTTGAATGACGCCTCGCTGAAGCATGTCGTCCACCTGAGTGTTGATAATCTGGCGTTCGGCTGCCGAAACTCGGTACGGGCGTTGACGAAGCGGCAAGTGGGCTCCGGTGTCGATCTCATGGGTCACGGTAGACGTGCGGCCGAGTCGGTTTTGAGCCACGTCGAAAGAAGAGCGAAACTGGTTCAGTAGGTGAAGTAGTTGGGCGCGTTGCGGTGTGGCAAGACTGGCGTCGACGGAATCGGCAAAGGCATCGTCTGTGGCCACAGCGGGAGATGCGGGCAAAGTAAGAGAATTAGTAGCAAGAGAACATGATTCGGCGCATCGTTCGGGATCGAGCAAAGAGTCGACGGGCTGAATGTGGCCAAGGCATTCGCCACGGAGAAATATGCAGGGGCTCAAAAAAGGGTTCGAGATCGGGATGAGGCTGCAGCCGTCTTGAACAGTGAGCAGAGCGAATGGCAGAGGCAGACCGTGTCGAGAGATGAAGACGTCGGATGGTGTAAAGACGACGGCGCCGTCAGATGCGGTGAGGCAGGAGACAGGGACAGGAACAGATGAGCACGGAGGAATCTCGATGTCGTCAGCCACAGACAGTTTGCCCCACGAAGATGACGTATCAGGCGAGGTAGCACAGCACGGAAGAAGTTCGAGCTCGGCACGAGCGCAGTCGATGAGGGCCTCATGTTGGGAAAGAAAGTCCCAACCTAAAATAATGTCATGCGAGCACGATGAGAGAACGACGAATTCAACAGTATATAAGGAACCGTGAATGATGACCCTGGCTGTGCAGGCGGCTAAAGGCGAGATGCGGCGGCCGCCGCTGCTCATCTTCCTCTTTACAGAATATTTAAACTTATCTGTTCTTGCCAGCATAGGAAGGAACTGTCCTGGGTGACTAGCTTGTAATGGACGCGAGGACATTTCTTGAAGGTACCGTTCTGTGTACAAGTTCAATTGGCCTTTGCTCAAAAAATATATAAATTTTAACCTGGCTGTTTGGCGTTGCTGTGGAAGTTGTGGTAAATTTTGTTTAGCAAGAAGTTCTGTGACCGAGTCTGTTGATTTGTATTTTGACAGTATAAACTTTGCTGCACATCTCTGGACATTCTCAACTTTATCTATCTGGTTTTTCCTGAATGAATCTCATACGACGCTTCCGTAGTCTGGCTTAGGGCTCACTATGGTCGCATAGGGAGTAAGCCTGACATCCGCGGGTGCAAGTCTAAGTTTGCGTTTCAAATACCAAAGTTCTCGCTCGGCTGATGCGCATATACAATTTAACGCCAAATTCCAATTCAAATCGCCACATATGGTTACGCCTAGATATTTGAAGTGCCTGACGGTTGCTATAGGCTTCCCGTCTAACTCATAATCAAAAGGTAAAATATCTTTAGTTGACCTAGCAATCCTTGCAAAAACTGTTTTCGTATGATTTATTTTAATTTTTCATCTGGAACACCATTCATACATAGTGTTTAAGCCTGCATTCAACGCGACCTGATATTCACTGCTTGAAACTATTGAATAAATTTGACAATCATCTGCAAACAGACCAAAAGTAATTTTAGTGTTGAGTCTCTTAGCGATGTCATTAATGTAACTTAGAAATAAAACTGGTCCCAGTACGGATCCCTAGGGAACTCGTGAGGTTACTGGCAGCATTTCAGATTTTGCGCCGCGCACTTCAACGAACTGCATTCTATCTGATAGGTATGACTGAATCGATCAGACAATTTTTTTTTGGTCAACACCAAGATAAGCTAGTTTTGGGAGCAGCTCAGAATGCGCAGCTCAGTGGAACGCTTTCGACAAGTCCAAGCATATAGCGTGAATCTGGCTTCTTTTGTGAATAGCATACGCAAAATCATGGAATGTTTTAGTTTACTGTGTTACCGTAGACAGACGTTGCCTGAAGCAGTGCCGATTTGGAGCGAAAGTATTGCAATTCTCGAAGCAGCGATACAGACTTTTTGATAAGATATGCTCCAGGATTTTGCAGCACGTCCAGGTTATTAAAATTAGCCTATAATTCTCAACGTTGTGTTTGCTCCCGGACTTACAGATAGAGACCACTCGTGCACGTAAAGAGTCGGCCGGCAAACTGTGCTGTTTTAAGGATGCATGAAAGATAAGGAAAAGATGCGTCGCGATCCATTCAGCATAGCTCTTTAAATATGTATGCCATCTGGACCAGCTGACTTCTTGGTGTCTAAAGCCTTGGTACCACTTTATCGAGTGCGCACGTATCCTTTCATCTTATTTACCAAGAGCAGAGTGAATCAAATGCCGGGGCGGAAACCGCTCAAACACAGCACGGTAGCGAGGCCATTTCTGGCCTAACGGCGAGGAGTACTTTTTTGCCATTTTCTAGACCTGCCCTTTCGAGCTGTAAGACGTGAATGAATTCAACGGAATTGATATAAAACTCACTCCTGGAGAATATTCAGGTCCTGTGCATTCACGCTGCACACAATATGAGCTAAACAGTCTGAATGACGAGTGCCGGGGGAAAAAAAAATGAACAGAAAAGAACCAAGCACTGCGTGCTCTGTCTGCTTTTTTCTCTTGTGTCATTCAGGTAGCCTTCATGATGCTTGTGATTTCCGCACTAGAATCTGGTACCAATCCTTAAGAAGCTGCGCAGGAATTCAGCGCGGACACAGAAATCGTACTACAGCCTTTTAATGCATTTTACAATGAATGGGTATTGAGGGCAGTGTCTCAAACTCACGTGTGCCCAAAGTATTGCCCCTAATTTTTTTCCTTGTCTTTTGACCAGCTCTCCGGATGTAACTTACTAAAATCTGCTCTTCCCCACGTTGCAGCTGTGCGTAGCGAAGCGGAACCGGATCGGCGTCCACTACGGCATAGCCGCGTACAACGTGGAGTACTCGGACGCCAGGAGTAATTGCGGCCATGGCAGTTTCCCCCGCCTGCGGCTTCTCAAGGCACTCGTAGAGTTCTTCGGCAGCAGATACACCTCCGAAAGCTCATACAACGAGTGCATCATGATCGCTTCCTCGCTGGGACTGTCCAGGCCCATTTCGAAGGCATGAAAGCGCCAAAAATAAATATGATTTCCTGCATCTGGACAAGAGGAAGTGGCGGCTATGCACATTCCACGCTACGCTAAAGATGGTTGATGATAAACACCTTGGCATTGCGCAAATAACGCTGTTTTCATGGACGAAACCTTCCTAGGTTCATCTTATTTCCCCCTCTAAGAAATAGGGAGCACTCGAGCAAAAAAGTGAACTTGATTTAACTTGAAAGCACTCGGGCTCAGTAGGTTGAAGGTTGAAAGTTTATTTCCGGAGCTAGGTGTTGCGAGGACAGCCAGGGGAAAAGCTGTATAGACAGCTTGAGAGGTCCTGGCTTCCTCTTACAGTGCAGCATTGACGGCGGCGGAATACAACATCAAACGAAAATGTAAGGAGAAAAAACACACAAGTTCGATACAGAGAATGAGGCATGTACAGCCTTTGTCAAAAGTTTAGAGCCCAGCGGGTTTGCTTCTGAGCACTATTGTGGCGCTCCTGTAGGACTCATGGAAGTCCTACGCATCGCAGGGAGCAGGACCAAAAATCTTCTTGCCGTCAGGAGATTTGGGACGCTGAGCGCGCATTACCAGCAAAAGCAGCGTGGCCCAGAAGCAAACCCACTGGGCTCTAAACTTCTGACAAAGACTATACGTTAGTATGCAGTGCATTGTGCTTATAAAGGAAAAAATCTGCGTTAGATCAAAGAGCCCATAAAGGCAAAGACGGGGAGGAGAAAATAAAAGACAAAAGACAGCAAAAACCAGGGGGGCGCTTTGTTCACCTAAAGTGCGGTGAGTCGGAAGCCTTAAGCGCGGGGTTGCTGCTTGTGTCACTGATGTGTGGTTAATATGTTAATCTTCGCCTCTAAGAGTGGAATGCGACAGCGTCTTGCAACGCTGCCAGGGAGTCCACAGAACGCCATCGCCCGTTCGGCTCTACGCCTTGCTCGTCCGTAAATTGTTTTTTGAGGAAAGGAAATGTATCTGTCTCGCATATCTCGGTGGACACCTGAACCTCGCCGTAAGGGAATGGAGGAAGATGGGAGTGAACGAAGACATCGTATTTACTAGACGCGCCTTTGTTCATTCCAAATCATCGAGCTGGCATGGCGGAGTGGTAGCGTGCTCGTCTCGCACTCCGGAGGCCCGGGTTCGATTCCCCGACTCGACCAATTTCCTACTCGGTTGTATCTATTTATCTGGTCTGACTAGAAAGGTTAATTAGGCTACTTGGTCAGTTAAGCAATTAACAAACCTCAGTCCCACTTACTTGGAGCACCACTATACCATTCCTTTAATTGGTTCCATGGTTACTAGCCAAAGTACAATTCGCCCGTTTGAAATTCGCGCACTGTGACGTCCCGACCATTTCGACCAATTGAAAAGCGTGACATTTCTGTCGACAAATCCTGCTTACAACGATGCCCTTTTCATTTAGGAACCAGGGGTACAACCCAGGGCGCGGTGCTCTCTCCCCCGTTGTTCAGTTTGGCTATGATGCGCCTACCGGCCCAGCTAGACCCTGTCGCCGGTGCGCAGCATGCGCTGTACGCCAATGACATCACCCTGTGGGCCACACAGGGTTCCCTTGGAGACATTGAGGCCAACCTGCAGGAGGCGGCGACCATAGTGGACCGTTATGCTCGCCGCTGCGGCCTCCAATGCTCCACCCAAAATTCTGAATTTGTGCACATACGCCCCTCACCAAAGTGCACAGCCAAAATTTCATTGTCTCTTGAGACAGGTGCAATTCCTGAAAATATCGAAGTCCGGGTATTGGGGCTCTTCATACATCAAAACAGACGGTCAGAAACAACATTGGCCAACTCCGTCATGTGGGGGACCAGGTAGGCCGCTTGGTCCGCCGGGTTTCTAGCAAGCGGGGGGGTTTACGATGTGAGGACACCTTGCGGCTGGCGCATGCATTTGTAACCAGTCGAATTCTATATTTGACTCCATACCTCCACCTGCGGAAACAAGACGAGGATTCACTCGAAGTCATCCTCCGCAAAATTATTAAGCGGGCTCTGGGCCTCCCCGTGAATACCTCCAACAAGCGCCTCCTGTGGCTGGGCATGGTGAACACATTTCGGGAGCTCCGGGAAGCCCACTTGACCAACCAATACACACCTCTCTCGAAGATATCGTCGGGTCGCCGTCTCCTTGCCCGGCTACACATCCAACACACCACTCTTATGGAAGAGCGCGTACGTATTCCATCCCGCCGCCGCGGTGGCTCAGTGGTTATGGTGCTCGGCTGCTGGCCCGAAAGACGCGGGTTCGATCCCGGCCGCGGCGGTTGGATTTCTTTGGAGGAGAAATTCGAGGCCCGTGTACTGTGCGATGTCAGTGCACGTTAAAGAACCCCAGGTGGTCGAAATTTCCGGAGCCCTCCACTACGGCGTCTCTCATAGCCTCAGTCGCTTTGGGACGTTAAACCCCATAAACCAAACCAAAACCAACCGTATTCCATCCCAGTGGAGATGCGCCCTCCACGTGCGCCCTCTTCCCGGGAACATGAACCGTGAAGACCATAATGGCCGGCGCCTGGCGCGGGTGGAAGCCCTGGCCCGCCACTATGGATCGAAACCCGGCGTATTCTACGTGGATGCCTCCGGCACCCACCATGGGGTATGGTACACGGCCGCAGTCGTCCACCAATCGAAAACAGTGAACGGCCTTACTTTCCGAGTCCGTGACATATAACACACGCGGAGGAGGTCGCCATTGCGTTGGCTGCATCTGATTCCAATTCAAAAACAATTATTTCCGACTCGCGAGGGGCATGTCGGAACGTCGAGCAGGGCTGGGTACCGTATCTAGCCTACCGCATTCTTCAAAACAGCGTCTACACCGGGGACCCCGCGCACCGGCGTATCGTTTGGGCTCCTGCTCACATGGGCCTTGAGGGAAATGAGGCAGCTGACGCCGCCGCCCGTGCGCTCTCTCACCGGACATTCCCCTCCGACCCCTACGATCAGGACCTCGAATTCACTCCCGCTTACTCCTTTAAAAACATTGTTTTATTTTATCGATCTGGCCACGGTCTTTATCCCCGCCCGTGTAAAGGTCTCTTAAAGGCCGAGGAGCGGCTTCTGCTTCGCCTGTATACCAATACTTTGCTGTGCCCTGCAGCTCTCAGACACTTCGACCCTTTTTTCTCGGGCAGCTGTCCGCAGTGTGTGGAGAAGTCTTTGGACATTTACCACGCCGCGCCAACCCTGCTATCCCCCCTCACCACAACTCAACCCGGGAGGACTGGGAGGCGACCCTGCTCGGCTCTCTGACCTGCAGGCCCAACGGGCCTTGGTCGCGCGAGTCCGGGCGGCGGGCGACGCCACTGGGGTCCCAAACTAGGGACCTCCACCTAGTACTTGTAAGGGCTGGCTCCCTCTGGGTCAGCTCATGCAATACCTCCAGTAGTGTATGTGTAAATAAATGTTTTCCACCACCACTACAACGATGAGGCATTAAAGGCTTCCGCCTTAAAATCGACAGGTGCGCTCAAAATTTTAATAGCAAGAAAACTACTTAATTAACGAGCATTTCGGGCAATTCTCTCAGAGGAATATTAGATAAATCATGGTTCTGGTGGCAGTGCAACTGGTTCAGAAGTGTGGGTAAGGTATGTTGCAACATTTGTTTGCCATAGTTTGTGCGGCATTTCTTAACATTCCAAGGCTCTGCGGCGCGGGTATGATACACAGTACTGCTTTGCTCTAACCCAGCAAGTGTAAGCAAGAAGTGGTCATTTTTCACTGTGCCGAGTTTATATTTATAGCACAGCCTAAAGTTATACATGGACTTCATTTGTAAATGTTGTGTTGATGGAAAAGGATCGCAGTGTTGAAGATATTCGGCACTTTACATGCAATGCGTATAATACGCGTATGTAGAAAATTGTGTTTGTTAATATTTTAGCTGTTGTTGTTGCCCACACCATACATCCGTAGTTGGCTATGGAAGAGAACAAAGAGTGGGAAAGTAAAATGTTGACGGACGTAGGAAAATTAATGGAAATGCAGCGGATGATACCAACTTGATGTAGAAGGGTTTATAGCGCAAACAAAGACACGGACTAGAGGGACGAAACACACACACAAGCGCTAACTGTCAACTGTCAAGCGATAAGTGTCAACTGGAAAGGCACACCTTTTATAGGCCGAAGAATCGGGACAGAAAAGATGACAAAAAAAAAACAAGCGTTGTGACAAAGCCATCAAATCCAGAACGCATGCGCGGGTAGGCAAGGGTATCACGCTTCCGTTTATTTTTCCATCGAATCAACAGGTAGCTCCATTAAAAAAGTCAATCTCAGCCGGGAACAGAAATAAAGGCGGTTCGCTGATGCACTCGCTGCCAAGTTCATTTATGTGGTAGGCTTCTAGGCAAATCCGTGCTGTCCTGCCTTTACTCTTTCCAAGAACCTTTGTCTCCTCAAACCGGGCCACACATGCTTCACCTTTACTTACGTGTGCAACAAGATGCTTGTATTTATCGTCTTTTCTAATTTTAGGGCGTGTACCCCTAGACATTCATTGACACAAAGTACAGTTTGGCCTACATAAAACTTTCCAGAAGACAAGGGAATGGAATAATCCACTCCAGTGGAACACCTCACGAAGAGCTTCGGATGATTTTTAATGCACTCTCGCTTTTTTGCATTGCAAATGCATGGGAAGAGCTTTAACAACTTTTTAGGAGCCGAGAACAAAACAAGTACACCATGCCTGCTAGCAACGTTTTTGAGGTTGTGTTAAATTTTGTGGATGTAGGGCACAACAGCAACGGCCATTTTTCGTCCTGTTCCACGTTTGAACTTCTGAAGAATGGCTCGAGAAAGTGCTGTCAGAACTGACCAGGGAAACCCTGCAGCCAATATCCGGCTTTTGTGATAATTAGAGCTCTCAAACATCTGATGTGGGCACGATTTTTGGAGAGAAGATTCCAAGCACAGTGACGCTAATCCTCTCTTGACAGGCCTGGAGTGCGCCGAGTCATACGGCAACAACTCCTTCTTTGCTCGTGGGTAATAACCCCAGCAAACGTGTCCTTCACAGAGCGTTAATTTAAGATCTAAAAACTGAAAAACCGAAACATCGGGCAGTTCATGGGTAAACGTCAGACCAAGACCGTGTTTGTGAAAAGTATCTAAAATTTCACTTAGTCTAAAGGGGTAAGTGAAGGCCTCCTGCTTTGTTAAAAGTACTAAAAAATAATCTACATATGTAAACACCTTTAAAACTGTCCCCCCCTTCCCGCCGCCTTGAAATTCTCCTCCAGCCGCTCTTCTACCTTTGCTAAAAAATGGCCCAGAGAATGGAAGCTACACATGACCCTATGCAAATGCCGTTTCGCCGCAAAATAGGCTGGTCGTTAAAAACAATAAAAGTACCATTCATGTAAAACTGCCATGAGGCTAAAAAAATGATCTACAGATAATCCTGCTCAGTTCTGGAATGACACGTCGGCGTTTTCCTCAATGCATTCTTTAACAGAGAGCAAAATTTGATCTTGGGGCACGGAATAAAAACCGCGTTGAATATCTATTTAAAAACCAAAGCCGATGTCCTCATTAGACTTAGTAAACTGTGCGACATCGATTGACTTTTTGGCGAGAAAGGGATCGCCCAAGACAAGGCTTTTAAGCTTCTTTAACAAGAACTGGCTGACGTTTATCTGCCACGATTTCTGCTCATTGACATGAAGTAGTTCGAGGCATAACAAATGAATAAAAAGTAAGCGTCTCCCACACCACTAAAGTATCCCTGGTCCCTGCTCTCTGACAATGGTCCTAAACGGAATTTCTGGAAAGTATCAGAACTACGTAAATAATATGGTCATTCCATGGCATATCTGCTGAAAAGTAAGCGCCCAGAGTTTTCACAGACTGCACAAATTCTATTCTGATATTGTTTAATTCAATTAGAGGAAGTTCAAGTGTTTATGACGTGGGTGAAACATCACGGCTGCAGTTTTACTAACCTTAATTTTTAAGTAATTATTAGTCGTCCAAGTATTTATCGCTTTTAAGGTCTCGTTAGCTCGTTTTGCGAGATCAGCATTTGAAGTACGCGAAAAAAACAGACTACTGTCATCTGAATAAATTACGTACTTAGCAGTGCTATCGATGGGGCCAATATCATTCACATAAAGAACAAAAAGAAACGAACCCAAAATGCTCTCTTGCGGCACGCCAGAATCTACCGATTGCAACTGTGAGCATTCACCGGCAATACTAACAAACTGAGACCTATGTCGCAAGCATGAGGAAATCAGCATATGGGCTATGCCTCTAATACCGTAGCGATACAAAATTTTAAGTAACACAGTGATTAACAAGGCCAGATGCCTTTGAAAAATCTAAAAATAATCCAAGTACCACGTTTGTTTATTTAAAATTTTTTAGCATGAATTCTTTCTGAGCAAGAAGAGATAACTCAGTTGATCTTCTTTTACGAAAACCATATTGAGTTGTAGTGATAATGTTATATCTGTCAGTGAAACAGGAAACCGTTTAAGAATATCTTTATCGAGGCCTTTAGAAAACACAGGTAAGATTGATATAGGGCGATGGTTTGCCATTTAATTTTTGTTTACTTTTGTATATACTAACTTTTGCCCTTTGCATAAAACGCGGAAAAACAGCGAAAAACAAAGATAGGTTTAAGATGGGGGTGAGACATTGTGCAGTTGATTGGTTTGGTTTGGTTTATTGGGGTTTAACGTCCCAAAGCGACTCAGGCTATGAGAGACGCCGTAGTGAAGGGCTCCGGAAATTTCGACCGCCTGGGGTTCTTTAACGCGCACTGACATCGTACAGTACACGGACCTCAAGAATTTTGCCTCCAACGAAATTCGGCCGCCGAGGCCGGGATGGAACCCGCGTCTTTCGGGTCAGTAGCCGAGCGCCGTAACCATTGAGCCACAGCGGCGGGGCCAGGGTGCAGTTGAAGTTGAAGAGCCTCATAAAATTCCTTTCGCAGTTGCAGAAACAGAAAAGTGATATTCGCACCCGTGGATCTGAGACATGGCTGATACCATGCAGATGTATGTACTGTCAGCGTCAATTGAAACGCGAACAAGCCAATTGAAACCCGAACAGCACAAATTGCAGATATTTTATTAGGGAGGCAAAATACATGAGCAGTTGATTTTCTCATCGAAGCCGAAAAGACCGCTCTTCTGAAATGTTAATAGCCCACGCCTATATTTCACCTCCAGCCTCTAATATGGTTGATTTTTTGTGCTCGCGTTTCAGGTGTTTTGTTCGCATTTCATTTGACGCTGATAGTACATATTATATGCTACATTCGCTCACGATAACTTGCCATTCTTGCTTAAGAAGTTTCTGTCTGAAAATTTTGACTTAAGCGCATGTAATAGAAAACAGACAAGTGGAATTTTTTTCTCATCCCAGTTTTTATGCATCTAAGGGTATTCACTGTATTTTCATTGTGTCTCAGTTTTTCGTACTGCATGCTTTCTTGCTGTGTTTTGATGTGTTTCGAATGTGTTTCGATGAGTCAATTTGCGTGAAAGTGCCACTGCACATGTGCTCAGAATTTTGTGTTGGCTATATGCTGCTGCCTTGTACGGGCATCAGGCACCCTCAAGCTGCCAATGGCAGCTTTCTTGCCTCATGACCACGAACGAGTCGTTGGAAATAATGGTTTGAAGTTTGAAGTTTTGAAGTTTGAATGTCGACTGTAAATTTTATGGGCTTTACCTGGAAACCTGGCGCATCTGTAGCTTTACAATTAGTAAGCGATAAAAATTCTGTAATTACTTCATTTACTGCAACCAGTGTTAGAAATATTATTTCACGATTTCGGGCACTCATATAGGACAGATTTACGTTGCCGTTTGATGTGTCAGCAAAGGAAAGAAAGTAGTCATTGAAGGCATCTGCTAGATCAGCACCTTTTAATTCAATCCCTTCATAAATAATTTTTGCAGTTGGTTCAGAAGAATTACCGTAGATAGATTTTAAAACCTTCCAAACTTTTCAGATTGCCTACCAGTTGAATTAAATTGGTTATAAGTGTATTGCTTTTTAGCGAACGAATTTTTTGAACGCATAACAGTGAGTAGAAAAGGCCAATAGATATTAATTGAAAAGTACTTGTAATTATTGCACAACGTGCTTATTAGCACCGCTTATTTGCCATTCATCATAGTTGCATAATAAAATGAACACTCTCAAATTAGCGCAAAGGAGCCGCCACTGGGATTGAGTGGTTATTAGCCCCCGGCTGCTGACCCGAAAGATGCGGGTTCGTTCCCGGCCACAGCGGTAGAATTTCTATGGAGGCGAAATTCTAGAGGCCAGTGTACTGTGCGGTGTTAGTGCACGTTAAAGAAGCCCAGGTGGTCGAATTTTCCGGAGCCGTTGACTATAGCGTCTCTCATAGCCTGAGTTGCTTTGGGACGTCAAACGCCATAAACCAAACCAAAGGTTTTTCTGTCTTTCTTTTTTCAATCTTAACTTCCACTCTTCTCTTACGGCGCGGCTGAGCTGTCCGCCGAGATAGATATGTGAGACAGATACTGCGCCATTTCATTTCCTCAGAAACCAATTTACCACAACCTGCGAGATGTTTATGAAACAATTATTACCAAAAACCTGCACGCCATGATTTTTAAGGACATTGTAGCGGATGAAATGGTTTTAATGCAGGTGAAAGCTCGACGGATCAAAGCTGGCCGCAAACGGCGCAGAGCCTAGATCTGTCTCCACGCGCTCTGTCCTCGAAATCTTCAGCAAGCCGCTGCGCGGCGTAACAATTTCCCCGGAGGCAGACAATAGCGGTCCTCGAGAAAGTTAGGCTTATTGACAATGGCAGCGCTTCAAGCGAGCCATATGAGCGAATTGTGTCTTACGGGAATGGCGTTTATTCGTCGTCATCTTGACGATGACGTAATTCACGTCACACAACCGGTTCAACACGACGAAGAGGCCATGGTACTTCTACATAAACTTCTCATACAATCCTCTTCTGCGGGTTAGCGTCCAAAGCAAGACAAAGTATCCGCGAGAGGAAGTCACTGCACGATGACGCAGATCGTGGTATTCTTTCGCGGCTATACGACGAGCTTCTTCAGCGCGGTATAGTGTCTGGGCAACGGATGCGTTGTCCTTGGGGGAAAGCGGGAAAGTGGCAACGGGGAAAATGTAGGGAGTTGTGGCATATAGCAAGCAGAAGGGAGAATCCTGGTGAACTCATGATTTGCCATGTTCTAAGCGCACGTCACATATGGTAGCACTGCGTCCCAGTTGCGATGGCCAGACGAGACGTACAGGGGCATCATGGCTGCCAGGGTGCAGTTGATGCGCTCGGCAAGACTGTTGGTTTGTGGGTGGTACGGTGTGGCATGTCGCTAGTCCGATCCACAAAGCTGGAGTATTTCTTCCACGACATTAGCAGCAAATTGCGGTCCATGATTACCTATAACAGGAGGTGCGCCATGCCGAAGAATAACAGTTTAAAATTAACGACGAAATATCAAAAGTATTTGCGGTAACGAAAGCAGCGGTACCCGCAATCTGGTGAGATAGTCTACGCATATAGTCACCCAGTGGCGCCTCTTTAAAGAAGTTTGAAAAGGACCATGTGGGGAAACTTTATTTAGCAAGAGAACTCGAGGCCCGCATGCCTTGTGGGTTTCGGAACGACCTCACTCACAGTCTAAACGTTCATGTGGGGTTGGTCCGTGACGTATGCGGCCCGGCTGACGGCGATCTTCTGTCTGGTCAGGTCCGCTGACCGCAGAGAAGTCTCCCAATCCTCCCAGGTTGGGAGGGACACCGGTCCCGCGGAGGCAGGGGAAGGTGGGCATGTTAGAAGGATGTGGGTTGGGTGGTTCGCGAGGCTGCAAAAGACTGGCCGACGCGGTGGTTCGTGCCTTAAGTCGTTGGCATTGTTCACATGTTGCAACGCACTGCTCGGGGGGCTCATAAACTTGAGGCCAATAAAAACTCTGGCAATTTCGGTGCAGGTTACGAGACAAATCTAGATGTCCAGACGTGGTGTTATCGTGCATAGCGTGCAAAACTTGCGTCCGGAGTCTTTTTGGGACGACCAAAAGCAGGGCACCACCATCGACGGAGTAGTTATACTTGAACAAAATACCATCTTTGAAAATAAATGGGGTTGAATCTACTGATCCTTCTGCCGCTTCTATAAGGGGCTGCAGTGAAAGGTCGCTACGTTGCTCTCGCATAAAGGTCGCCATACTGGGGAACGTCCGCGTGAACTAGGCTAAACACCCTTCGAAGGAGTCTTCGTCGTTGACCGAGGTCGGGAATGGGTGTCGTGAGAAGCAGTCGGCATCACAGTAACGGCGCCCACTTATGTATTTATATGCTTGTAGGCGCAATGGCCAGCTGGCCAGATGACCAGATGGATTGCGAAGTCCGATGAGCCACCATACACAATGGAGGTCTGTGACAATAGTAAAGTGGCGTCTGTATAGTTATGGTCGGAGCTTGTGCCCAGCGAACACAACTGCGAGGCAGTACAACTCGGTGACAGTGTAGTTGCGCTCACGTTTTATTTAACGTGCGGCTGGCATAGGGAGTAACTTACTCACCGCCACTATGCAGCTGGACAAGCGTCGCCCCAACACCGACGCCAGTGGCGTCAGTGTGAATCTCCGTCACAGTAGGAGCGACGCTGCAGTTACAGAAGATTTGAGCAGATGGAACCAGGATTCTGACTCGGGGGTCCATACAAACTGCGAATCCTTATGCAGAAGAGAAGTGACAGGGTGAGCAATCTCCGCAAATCGGGAAGTGAAGCGACGCAAATAGGAAGAGAGTCCGAGGAACCTCCAAAGGCTTTTTAAGATGCGTGGAGGTTTTGAATCTCGTACTGCAACGATCTTGAGCGGATCCTGCCTGATACCATCCTTGTTGACGAGGAAGCCAAGAATTTCAGTTTCGCGGTCCTCAGAATGGTTATTTGAGTTGAAAATGGGTCCCGCTGTGCCAATGATTCAAGAAAAACACGAAGTCTTTCATTGTGCTCTTGGAAAGTCTTGCAGAAAATGATGCCATCATCCTAGTAACACATGCATATTTCCCATTTTAACCAACGAAGGATAGTGTCCATAAATCACTTGAACGTAGCGGGGCCGTTTCATAACCCAAAAGGCATCACATTAAATTCGTACAAACCGTCCCGGGTTATGAAAGCTGTCTTCTCACGGTCGGATAGATGCAGCCATTTCGCAAATAAATGGAGCTGAATTTATGGAGCCGAATGCAGACTACCGACTGTGTCGTCAATACGAGGTAGCGGGTGTACGTCTTTAGTGGCACATTTTTGCGACAGCAGTAAACAAAGAATTGCCAAGAATTGCCTTTTTTTTCCCCCTAGGATCACAGGTGCGTCGCAACGACTGGATGGTTCTCGGAAGTCTCCTTTCTGCAGCATTTCGTCCACCTGCTCTTTAATTATATAGCGCTCTGCCGTGAAGACTCTGTAAAGTGTCTGGCGAGTAGGGGGTGCGTTTCCTGTGCGAGAGGTACGGGGATCGACACCCACACCTTTATCAAATGTAGCGGGTGAAATGGCTTTAATACAGGTGAGAGGTCGACGAATCGAAGCTGGCTGCAAACGACCCAGAGCCGAGATCAGTCTGCGCGCCTCCCTCCACTTTTTTTAAAGCGATGTTTATTGTTTCAGGGCAATAAAGGGTATGTAATGATGGATGACGAGGAGGCTTAAATAAATGAAAAAAGGTTCGCTGATCTAATAAAGTCGTGGAGTGGCCGATGATGTGGTCACTGCGTCGCCGCGTTATGTAAACCCGGATTGTTCAGCGAGAGACCCGCAACCGCCATGCGCCGAATTCTAGTTGGATTCAGGGCAGGGCCAACCCACAGCAGGCGATGAATATTATTGTTGTTGTTGTTGTCCTCTAAATAATGGCGCCTACCTACTGCGGGGGATTGGCCAAGACACAGGCGGCAACTGATAAGTACTCAGAATGTCAAACAAGTAAACAAATGATAGGGGAAAAAAATAAAGTAATAATGATAATAATAAAATTAGGAAATAAATGAAAGCAATTCAGATGTGTAATTGAAATAAGCTAAACAAATTCTGTGAGATCTGTGACTGAAATAGAGAACGCGGAAAAATATTCCATGTTTCGGGAAGCTTTCGTTGCAAAGAAATATTGATCATATTTGATCAATAGTGATCATATTGATCATATAGATCATATTGATGAATATCGGCGTCAGTATTTCTATTCTTGCAGACCTCCCTCCTCTTCTTCCTCGAACTCCTTAGTAAGCAGCTACGCGGCGTGAAATATTGAAAATGTGAAGAAGAGCAAAAAAAATAACTTGAGCTCTCTAGTGCGGTCTTGGACACGACCGTTCTGCAAGCTGGGACCACAACGGTGGCCGCGAGTAATAATTATAAAATGTGCTTTATTGGAGCCCTGTCATGGTATATATATGGCCCTGTCCAAGCCAACAGAGGGATTTTGGGCAGTGCCCGGCAGCATGGGTTAAGTGAGAGGATACGGAACTTTCAGTTCAAATCACAAAACAAGTAGAGTAAAACTAAGTAAGAGGCAGGAAGAAAAAGGGTGAAAGGAATGAGAAAAAGAAATAAAAAAATAACAACTTAAAAAATCAAGCATACAAATCTAAGATAACAGTCTTCACGTCTTTCCGTCTGCTTAAAAAAATGATTTGGAAAGTCGTTCAACACACTTGGTACACAGTAAGCACGTACACGTTCAACATACCTTGTCCGTACTCTGCGCAAAATAAAACAATCGCGTGGCCGTAATGCTCGAGCAGGAACATATTGGAAGCAGAATTGCTGTTCCAGTGATACTTAAGGATAACAGTGTTTTGAATAACAGCGTAAATGAAGGCATACGCGGGAACGAGAAAAGACTGAAATTTTTGGCGAGTGGAAGACCAGACATCCCAGCACAGATTATAGATCTTAGTAAGCAATCAACCTTGCTGTGCTAAAATGCTGAGCAGAAGTAAACACAACAAATTCCGTATCACAGCACGCTGGACGTAAATACATGTGCTGTTCATTTTCTTACTTAAATTGAGCATACTGCTTTAATAGAGTGAAGCAGGCAAGCTATTTTTCGCAGCCTTTTACAAACGCTAGCATAATGACTGTTCCAGGACACGGTGGAATCGAGATGAACACCGAGATAATTGAGACTTTAAAAGTATGGAATAGGAGAGCAGGAACTGACCAGAATGAACACTGCAGTGGTGACAGGAACAATTTTCAGCGATTGTGAAAACAAAGTAGTTTAGTTTTATCTTGATCGAAATAAATTATTACGACAGCACCAACTCATGACAATTTTAGTGTCAATTTGTAATTCAGCCATGGCCTACTCGCAATTACTATGGTGGGGTACTAAAACCTTGTCATGTGCGTACCGGAAGACCCGGCTATGAAAGATGGCTTGACAGAGGTCCTTAACAGAAAATTCCAATAAAGGGTGGGCTAGAATCGATCCCTGAGGAACTCCAGTGGCCACCTGTCTGGGAATATTGCTTTTAATATTTCTGATAGCTACTACTTTGGTTCGACCGTGCAAATAATTCTCAAGAACAGTTAATAAGGGTCCTCGGAAGCCGTAGATATGGAGTTTACGAAGTAATACGTCAAGGTTCGCGGAGTCTAAAGCTTTTCATATGTATAAAACTAATGCACAAGCAAATTCACTGTTTTGGAGAGTATTAAGAAAAAAAGTTAATTCATCTCATGCCAACCGAGTATTACCCCCAAAAGTGAATCTGTATTGGTTACGCGATAATAAGTTATGCACATCAATTAAGCTATGCATTACATGGAAAATATGCTTTTCGAGTATAAGAGCAATGCACGCGACAACAATAGTTCGCGACAACAATAACTTGTCCGTACTTGTACCAGGACGAATTTTTCTTTAACTACGAAGTTTCTGAGAAAGCTGTATAGCTTTCCTTTGTAGCCGTATGGCTGCGCTTGGGTGGATGCCAATGAGTAATTGCTCCATGATTGCAATTACAAGAGCTTCCTTGGGGCCAGACGGTATCATTTGTGTTTCTATAATGTTATTTGCGTTTGCTAACGCAACATTCTTCAGGACTTCGAAGTTTCTGCGAAGAACGTCCGTAGAAAAACCCTCTGTTCCCAGTGGCTTCACCGGATTGAAGTTAAATAAGATGTTGCGAATATGATCTTTAGCGCACTCTGGCAAAAATGCAGACTCGACCACCGATTACGACACACGATACCTATCCGTACTACCAGCCAAGCTTGTTGCAGCAGACGAGATAAAGGAATTGATTTGGGCAGCTAATATTATAGATAGTTATCGAAAATTCTTTGCAATGGTTCCATATGCACTTTTCCGGGCACGGCCCCTTAATTCGCTAACCAGAGACCAAGGCTTAGAAGGTCTATTTACACAGCCAGAACAGTTACTTTGCAACTGTTTTCGACTGCCAACCTTAAGCAAAGCAGTTACTTCGTTGTGAGCCATCTTATAAGCTGCACAATGATACAATTTTTTTTTGCGCAACGAAGAAAACGCGCCAAAATTAATTCTTTTTCAACTACCGCGGATGGAACCTATCCATTCGCCCCGCCGCGATGGCTCAGTGGTTGCGGCGCTCGACTGCTGTCCCAAAAGACGCGGGTTCGATCCCGGCCGCGGCGAGCGAATTTCGATGACAGCAAAATTCTAGAGCCCCGTGTACTGCGCGATGTCAGTGCACGTTAAAGAACCCCAGGTGGTCGCAATTTCTGGAGCCCTTCACTACGGTTTTCTTCATAGCCTTAATTGCTTTGGGACGTTAAACCCCAATAAACCAACCAACCTATCCATTCATCCATGGGCATCCCGGTTTTCGTTGCTTTATGACGACTACGCTTTTACATGGGTGCACTATCCGCGTGTCAACAGTAATAAAAGATTCGTACAGGTTACTTGCAGGAAATTCTCCAAGGAAAGATCGACAATCATAATGCTGTAACGAAAAGTCGGACTGTTTTTATCAACAACTCCTATTTCTGATATCGGTTTGTTACAGGCAGCACACTATGACGATAAAAAGGTACACCCAACATAGAAGTGACCGAACAGCTTTTGCTCAACAATAAACGGAAATACCTGGTCGTTCTCGGTACGAACGTTGGCGTGATTTATACAGGGAGACACAAGTGATGCGCCCAAAATTTCGACACTTGTTGGAAGGGTGATAACGGCTTCAATATAGACGTCAGCAAACGTGTTCAAGTAATCAGCTACAATGTGCTATTCATTCTTCAGCACGTCGATGTTAACACACGTGACCAGATTGAAAAGCAAGTAGACTCAATTCATCCACAAACTTTCTGACGCTTTGGTTTGGAGGCTCATAGATAGCCACCATGCGATGACAAAAGATTCTGCATAAATACGAAGGGCTAAAAATTCAGCGCTTTTGAAGGTTTTATCCACAAGACTAGAAATCCAAGCATTTTTTAATAAAGACAGCAATTCCACGGCCACGGCCGTCCTTGGGTGTAAAAAAAATGATTTTGATATCTTTAGAGTGAAAACAGACTAGCATGTTCTAGGCCAATATTAATTTCATTTAAGGCGAAACATCAGCTATACAACGCACAGCACCGAAGTGGCAACAAAATTCTTTCCAGTGATATCGAATAATTCGCACGTTAGCATGAAAGATAATAAAAGTGCGTTCGCCCGCTTACAAAACGACAAAGAGAAGGAAAATGTCGAAATTGTAGGCACTGAGCCAATTATCACGAAAACACTACAAGAGACAAAACGGGGAGAGAAGAAAAAAAATTAGTGGTCAGGCTAGCTCATTCAAGTCAGAAGGGCTCAGTATGGGCACAAATAGGCCACCTTCCTTCTTTCGAGCATAACTTTTGCAATGTTTCGCACACATGAACTTGGAATCGGCTTATTTAGCCTTAGTCTATGTAGGCCAGAACGATTCTCTGTTACGTTTCGTCAACTTTTTGATCTAGGGCTTGTTTTTCTGCGCCAAACTTTGCACTCTCTTCCGCTTTGCCATCCAGCTCTCTGGTACGCCTGCCGAAAGAAAGCGCACTAAAACTGGTGCTCGTTCATTAGCCCAGCCTGCGCAAAGGGTGCAGAGATAAAATATAGCCTGGGAGGAATGAGTCAATGCCCATGAATTTCGAGGTTCGATGACCTACTATACTGTTCGGAGGCATTTATTTCGCTTCGAAGCTCTTGAATGGCAGTTGCCAGGGAAGCGACCTAATCCTCAAGCACCATCATTCTCGATGACAAGGCAGAAATATTGTCTCGCGCTTTGCGATTGTTGCAGCAAGCAGGCATATTTAATGAAAAATGAAACGAGTCGTGCATTTCCTGCATTTTTGTTTTCACGACATCAATCTCAGACTTCAGGCATAGCAGCTCGTCTATCTTGGATCTAATCAAGGAAAGAGACTCAACTTGCTCCTGAATAGAATTCAGCAGCGATAGCTTTTCTGCAATAGCTGTTAACACACTAGAACTACTTTGGGACGAATCCGCTGATCTGCATGTTTTGTATCGCCGCTTTTCTCTCTTCTTTGGCGCCCATCGGCAAAATGTGCCTTAATCCACGCCTGAGCCGAGGTGATATAACGATGTACAGCTGAAGCATTCTATAAAACACACTTCAACAGGAAAATAATCACCACACTCAGTACCCTTCTTCCCCTACAACAGACATGCGTACAAGAGCACACAAAATCAAGTTCAAAGCGCAGTTTGCAGCCAGCGGCACTCAGCGGCACAAAATAGTGGTGATAGCGAAACCAGCTCGCCTGCACTCAGGAAATGAATAGTTTAGGGCCGGCTCGGAACATGCCGCCAGAAGCGCTTGCTGCTTGGAGGCGACGCGCTTTCATGAGGAGGATGACGGGTCACGTTAATAAGGGCACCACCTTGGTCTGCAAACCGAAGTCACGAAGAACCAGAAACGTTCCTCGTATATTCGTGAACCTGCCACGGCCGATGACCCACTTGAAATCTACGTGACGTAGTCTCGCACCTTCAGTGAAAAAATGAATTGTTTAGGGTGAACGTTCCGCCAACAGCGCTTGATGCTTGCAGGCGATGCGTACTTTATGGGAAGCATGACGGTCCCCATTGATCAGAACAGCACCTTGCTCTGCAAATTGAAATCAAAAAGAACTGAAAAAGTTCCCAGTACTTTCAGCAAAGGAGTCAAACCGACAGCTACTCCGTGCAAAACATTCGATGTCCGACGACCCACTTGAAACTTGCGCGACGTAGTTGCGCCCCTGTAGTGACAAAATGAATCGTTTAGGACGAACGTGACACCAATAGCGCTTCGTGCTTGCAGGCGACGTGCTTTTGTGGAACAGACGACGTGTCAAGTTGATCAGGGCACAACGTGGTGCTGCGAACCGAAGTCATGAAGAACCGGAAAAATCTTGCGCCATTCTCAGCAGAGGAAGGAGCTAGACACCGCAGCGGACACGGGACAGAGAAGGAAGACGACACAGGGCGGTTACAGAGAGGAGTTACATCGACAAACCATCTCGTGCAGAACATTAGACGCCCGGTGACCCACTTGAAATTTGCGACACGTAGTTGCGCCCCTGGACTGAAGAAATGAACCCTTTAGGACCCCCTAATATTGTGCCGCCAACAGCGCTTGATGCTGGCAGGCGACGCTGGTTTTATGGGGAGGATGACGGCACACGTTGATCAAGGCAGCATCTTGCTCGGCGAAGCGAAATCATGAAGAACCGGAAAAGTTTTATTTATTTTATTTATTTAAATATCCTAAAGGCCCAATGCGGGCATTACATGGGGGCGGGGGGGGGGGCGGGATTCATAAAAAAACTTCACAAAAATACAACACAGAATATAAACAGCGGAAAACAGAAGTAAACAAGTTGAGAAGCCAGGTAGATAATAACAGAAAAGGAAAAAAACGCTATGAACTGGTACCTGGAAAAAATGGACATGTAGAAAATCCCACAAAACGGAACAACAAAAATCCCACCTTCAGAACTTACAAAACAAGGCATATAACATTTCGCGGAACGTAACAGCCGGCACGCACACACTGAAGCGAACGAAAAAAAAAAGACCACAGAGCGTTAAAAAAAACGCACATAATTCAATATTGCAATTTTCTAAGTGTGACCAAAGAGCTGTTTGAAATGATGTTTCAGCGATAGCCGCACTTCTAGAAGGAAGCGAATTCCACTCTTCAATAGCCAGGACCAAAGGTGAGTATTTGTATCGTTCTGTCCGAGCGAAAATGGATTTAGTCTTCTTCATATGATCTACACTAGCCGATGAATGCGGTGCCGGAAGAAGTTGAGAACTTTGAATTGGTGTGCTGCCGTGGTATGAAAAAAGGATAAACGGCTGAATTTTCTGCGCATGACCAGTGGCGGGAGATGGAGCGATATTTTCAGCGCTGTTCAAGTTTATTTGCATGTATGCATGTACAGATGACAGGAGTGCAGACAAAAAGCCAAATGGATTTGGCTTGACGGGGTCTGTACCCCCTACAGAAATGGCACTATGCACAATAAAGAGAACGCAAAGATACAATAATGGATAAACGAAAAAAAAAGCATTAGTGAACATTCTATAACATTCTATGCTATAACAGAAATACATATGGCCAAAAAAAATCAATGATAGAATGCTGAAAGGATTTAAATAGCAGAAAGCATAAAGCATAAAATTATACAAATAAAATAGCTTTGAAATTCACAAACATAAATAATAAGTTACTAACAAGCAAAGAAAATTTGTTAGACATTCATGGCGTCAGTGTATACTACAGCAAAGCAAACAAAACAAAAAAACGAATTCACAATGAGCCCATAAAAGGAGAGATACGTTGTTATTAAGTTTCTAATGAGTTTAACAAAGATGGCAGTGTGTGGCGTAACATTTGTTGACCGTAGTTAGTGTGCGTTTTAGGAAAGTACCATGTTTCTCTGTGACGTGTGTTGTAAATGTTAGAACTCATTGTCAATAGAGATAAATGCTCGAAGAATTTGGTGTTCTGTTTTTTCGCAGTAGTGAAACGCTTGAGTAAAATACTACGATATACGGAGGTGACCGGCTGTAAGTTAAGGGCACTGAAAAGAGGCTGCGCATGAGCGTCATATGAGGAATTAGCGATAACGCGCACTGCTTTCTTCTGCAAAAGATAAAGCTTTGTGATGTTAGACATTGTGGTGTTTCCCCACACTAAATGGCAGTAATTCAGATGGGACACGAAGAGACAGTTGTAAAGCAGCTTTTTCACGCTCAAGGGAAGAAAAAATCGAAGTTTCGTTAGTATTCCCACAACACGAGCGATTTTGTTAGCAACTGAGTCTGTACAAAGATTCCAAAGTAAGTTCTCTTGAAATACGACCCCGAGGCACTTAATGGATGGCACAATGTTGATAACCGAGGAACCCAGTTGCAAATGGCCGTCAATGTGGACATTTTTGTTTTTAGGTTGAAAAAGTACAGCCTTTGTCTTGCTTTTATTTATAGACAGTTACACTTTGATAGCAAGAGTAGCGGGAAAGGATGAATCGAGCAGCATTATTTTGTATAGATTCCAACATGTTAATAAGAAAGACATCATGAGGGTTCCAGATCACCGACGCGTATTCTATCGCAGGCCTGATTAGCATGTTGAATACGTGTAGTTTTGTTTCCTGGATGTCTTGGTGCAGACGGCGTTGAAGAAGACCAAGTTTTTTTAAGGCTTTGGTAGTGATGAATTCAATAAGAATGCTCCAGGATAAATTAGAGCTACAATTTACACCGAGGTATTTTACCGATTCCACAGTTTCAATGATAGTATTATTAACTCTGTAGGCATTAGGACGTGTGTTAACAGCGGATGTAAACTTGCGATGTTTAGTTTTATCTGCGTTAATTACCATTTGCCATCTGCGGTACCAATGAGCTCATCGAGATCAGTCTGGAGAGCAGTGATGTCAATATTCAGAATCACGATCAGAATCAAAATTTTTATTAGTCAATCAATTGAACAATATACAATGATATGCAGAAGGAGGTTCCATAGTCGAATGGCTGAAAGGGGACCTCCTGTTCATAATAACATAAAGTTAAGTAAATGATGCGCAGCATTTAAAGAACTAAAGATAATATCGAATTAAGACACAATACATAGATTTGTAGACAAAGTACACAAACTGCAAAGAAAAAGAAAAAAGAAGAAAATAAAAAGAGAAAAGAAAGAAACAAAAAGAAACTAATGATAAACTGTCTGCTATGAAGAATTGTTTTAAGGCCTGTTTAAAATTAAATACTGAGCGCGAGTTTTTAATATTCAGAGGTAAGGTGTTCCATAGGGAAGTCGATGAATACCGAACAGTCTGCTTGCCATAGTTAGTACGAACTTTTGGTAGGAGGAAATTGTTGTTAGAAGAAAACTGGGTAGTGTTGGAATTGGTGAGCGTGGAAGATAAAAACTCTACTGTTGGTAATTGGTTGTTGATGATTCTGAAGAACAATATACCTAAATGAAATTTGATGAGCTCTGAAACAGTTAGCATAATGTTCATATGGAGCAAAGATCTGGAATTATTAATACACGGGCTGGATGTAATAATTCTTATGGCTTTGTTCTGGATTACCTGAGTTGATGCAAGGTGAGAGCTGTAAATATTGCCGCGTATGATTGTAGTGCCCGTTCGTTCGCGCAAGGCAGCAGGAAAGGGGTGTCATCATTTTTGTTCGTGACGGGAGAAGCGACCGGACTAATCTCGATTGTTCACAGCCATGAACAGCTGCATCTACTTGTTTCTAGATTATTCTAGATGATCTGGACCTGTTATCTCCAAGTTTCCTTGCCGGCTTTAAATTGAACGATGCCGCGAGCAGCGGGCATTCGTAGTTCGACGACCGCCGAGCACGCCTGTTGCTTACGCCGCCGCCGAGTGATTCAGTTCTTTTGAGGGCGCAAGTCAGCTTAAATAAAGAGCTTCGTTTGAAAGTCTTTGTTGCTGTCTTCCTGAACGCTGGACTGCCGTCACTACACCGTGACATCTGGTGGAGGTGCTGGGTAGCCTTCCAGGTACCGGACAACCCCTGCAAGTCGTGACGCCAGCCCTTTGAGTTATTCACCGTAGGATCTGACTCCAGTCTACCACGCAGCCTCTGGAGCCTCCAGCCATGACTTACGCCGCAGCAGTGCGCCGTCCTGTACCTCGACGACGGGACCCAAGCCCCTATCGCCCTCAGCCAGCTGCGTTGGACCGCCGCCCTCTCGCCCCAACCCTCCCGTCCTACGAGCGTCGCACACAGCCGAGGAAATGCGACGAGTGGAGAACTCCCGACCAGCGCCGCCCACTATGCTTCCACTGTGGCGAAGCCGGCCACATTCTCCGGTATTGCCCATAAAGAAGAATGGAATCCGAGGGTTCTCTTACGACGCCCCACGACCCCGACCCGGCCAGCGACCAGCCGAAATCGAAGAGATTTTGCGTCGAAAGGATGCTCATCGCCGAGCCGCCTATCACGTTCCCCGTCGCCATCTTCACCGAGCTTTGTATCTCCTAGCTGAGGTTACGCCGTGCGTTGACGCTCCCCCAGTTGACGCTTAGCCAGCAGAACCCATCCCTACCCCCTATCCCAAACCCCACCCGAGAAGACTGGGAGGCGACCCTGTCCGGTTGCTGCACCCTCGAGGCCCAAAGGGCCTTAACGCAGCGCGCCCGGGCTGCCGCAAACGCCAATGGGGTACCTGACTAGGCATCCCACCTAGTGGTTGTAAGGGCGTGACCCTTCAAGTCACGACCCCCAACACCTCTCCCTATGATTTAATAAATGTTTACACCACCCACCCACCCCCCCAGCCCACAAAGGTTAAACTGAGTAAAGCAGCCTCTGGAGGTGAGGTTGCTTCTGAGCGCAAGAACTAAGATCCTCCATCGACGAAAACACGAGACTATGCCTCAACTACGACGACGACGACGACAACTACGACGACCACAACTTCGACGACGACAACTACGACGACGACGACAACTACGACGACTCCGACGACGACGACACGACCATACTGGACGCTTTTGCCGCTGCCCTTAAACTTTATTATGAACGCTAAAAGACTCGAAGTTAGCATTATCCGTGTTTATTTTCATTTTAAAGCATCGAGACGATATTTCTTAGGTAGGGGGTAATGCCGCGTATCATTGTAGTGCCCGTTCGTTCGCGCAAGGCAGCAGGAAAGGGGTGTTATCATTTTTGTTCGTGACGCGAGAAGCGACCGGTCTAATCTCGATTGTTCACAGCCATGAAGAGCTGCATCTACGTGTTTCCAGATTACTCTAGATGATCTCGACCTGTTATCTCGAAGTTTCCTTGCCGGCTTTAAATTGAACGATGCCGCGAGCAGCGGGCATTCGTAGTTCGACGACCGCCGAGCACGCCTGTTGCTTACGTTGCCGCCGAGTGATTCAGTTCTTTTGAGGGCGCAAGTCAGCCCAAATAAAGAGCTTCGTTTGAAAGTCTTTGTTGCTGTCTTCCTGAACGCTAGACTGCCGTCACTACAACGTGACAATATTACCCCAGCATGTTACGCCATAAGTGATGTGACTATGTATAAATGACTGATATAATGCGATCAATGGTGTAAAACCTAAAGTAGGGTCGTGCTTTGATAAGAATTCGTATCCCAGGTGCCATTTTTTTTATTAACTTAAGTAATACGGTCATGATGCTTCAGATCGTTATCGAGTTGTACACCAAGGAACGTAGCAGTGTTAGAGGGAAACAGTTTGGTTAGCGATATTGATAGACGGAATAGAAGCTAACTTTCTTTGATGGCAGCTGAGTACAATGAATTTGGTTTTAGAGGTGTTAATATGAAGCATATTATCGTTACACCACCGAATGATATTTTGTAGATCAATATTTGGTTTAGAAATTTTTATATTTAGTTAGAAACAGTTAGATTATTTAGTTTAGAAACAGTAGCACCGAAAACACACAGACACAGCTGAAGAATGACGCAGGGCAAGCGCACACTTCATCTGAATTTAATATCTGAAAAGCGAGCAAATATACAGAAACCTAGGCATGAGCAGCCGCAAACCTCATGTGCAATCAACAGAACCGTTCAAGATATGAAAACTCCGCTTTAAAAAGGTTCACAGATGTGTAGCTGACGCAATTTTGTCCTCTTTTTCTTATGTGGTGCGCCTCTAAAACCTCCCGTGCCTTACCATCACCGTCCCTGTCTAGAATCTTCACCCCATCAAGTCATGGTTCACATTTTTTTGCACTGCTCACAATTCCCCCCCCCCCCGTATGTTCTGCCGCGCGGTGTTTGGGCAGATGGGCACCTCCTGCTTTGAGTGAGCCAGCGCGCGTGCTCCACTCAACGATCATTGATGCACCTGCCTGTTTGGCGCACATAGGCCTTCCCGCAGGTTAGCGGTATCTCATAGACCACACCGGTGCAGCTCTTCACAAAGTGATTTCCATGTTTTTTACTAAAACCGTTCCTCTCTCCATCGCTCACTAAGCGTGTACAGATCTGTGCAAGCTTCCGTGGAGCCGAAAACACGACAGGCACGCCATGTCTATTTCCCACCTTTTTTACGTTGTGGGCAATCCTGTGCACACAAGGAACAACATCAGGTTTCGCATCTTGCGTCCTTCGCTCTATGGCCACTTAAACATGGCGCCCTTGACTTTCTCTAGGAGAGCTTCAGCAACACCTGTGATTACCGAGTTTGGGAACCCGGACCCAACCAATCGATCCACTTGTGTATCAAAGCACCCTTGCATAGCCTTGCATGATTCAGATGGAAAAAGATGTAAACGAACTCCAACTTGCTTCAAAAAAACTTATCGAAAGGAACAGGAAACTCAAGCACGAAAACATGGCACTTGTTACCCGCGTAGATCAGTTCGAACAGTGGCAAAGGGTTTGAGATCAAGGTGTTTGTCACTGACTGTGATGAAACAGAAGCGATAAAAGCAGTTTGTCCAAGTTAGGCGAGCAAGTTGGCGAAAGTAACATTGATATCTGCATGTATGATATCTGCATGTGAATGTACCGAAGAGCACAGCTATGAATGTGATTATTCGTATCACCCGTCGTGCAAAGTAAAAAGCTATCCTAAGGCAAGCACGTAAGACTCGTTTCACACCCAAAGCACTGGGATTATCCGTTTCAAACAAGTCCGTGTTCGTGAACGAACTTTTGACACAAAAGAACAAAGAACAAACAGCTACTTGGTGCTACTATAACTCGTAAGAAAGAAATTGGACGGAAGTTCCTTTGAACGGTGGATGGAAGGGTACTTGCGCTCAGCCTTCTCCAAACTTGTGCGTGTCTTCGCTACACAACGTTGACCACATGACGCCGGCCAGCCCAGCCTCGAACACTTCCCATGGTGAAGATGAGGCTCAGTTCAGAGTTGATGGCGCTATGGGAAGTGTGGTGTTATCGCTCTATGGAGCCCGTTCTTTATGTCTCTTGGTTTGTAATTGCGTGCATTACAAGTAAAGTGGCATCCACACTAATGCTTATTTATTTGCTCTTCATACGGCCCCCGGCATACAGTTTTGGGGAAAGAGTGTGGCTGCGATTCACTTTTCACGGCTGCGCTTTAATGCGCTTTCATGTGGCTCGCTAGAGTGCTTCACGTTTCCAGAGTGTAGCTTTGTTGAGCTGCCAGGCTACCCATGCAGATGTGTTGAAATTAGCATGAGGTTGTGTTCATTGTTCTGAGCACCTTTGGGTCCAAAAAGTTTCACAGGTCTACCGTTTAACATTGTTTTCTAATGAATTCCTGTCACCATGATATACATTCTTTTATTTTTCGGGCAAAGTCCTTGAGATCAAGCCTAAAAAACTACTTTTCCATATTTAACTTGAACTCTTGCAGCCTGCCTAACAAAAATGATGAACTTGTCGTATACCTTGATTTCATGAATGTGCACCTGGACATCCTGCTGTTCGCTTAAATATCGTACAGTCTAGCCCGGTTATAACGAAGTCGGCGGGAATCGGAAATCACTTCGCTATATCCGCTATTTTGTAATATGCCGACTACGAAAAAAAAATGCAAACATCGGCATACCGATTTATTGCCGCTGAAAGAAGTCGTCCAGCGTCCCCTGAACACGTTTCGCGAGTGCGGACTTCAGGATTGCGGCTTCAATACCATCCAACTGCGAACCAAAGATCTGGTCGAACTCCGGACTCCCGAGGAACATCCGTAGCGTGTCAACAGCTGCGATGGCCGCTGCGGAGGTGACCGGCTTAGGGGCACAACTAGCATCGTCGCATTCGCTGTCGGAGGCGCTCTCCGCCAAGGTCTCTTCCATGACACTCCCGGCAACTTCTTCAGTCGTCAAGTCCTCGGCGACAACAAGGTCTTCGTCGGCGAAAACGAAGTCCATGTGGCTTAGACCCGCCGGCACAAGGTTCATGTCGCTAGCGGAATCCAAAAGCTGCTCCAAGCAGGCCGTCGCGGCGGCAGCATCAGCGGTTGCAGCGACGTCAATCGCGGTAGCTTCGTTCCCAGCAGGCGCCGCCTCCGCGGCGTGCTATACCGCTCTACGCCGTGACGCCGTTCAAGGACAGCGTAACACGAGACCGGCGTGCCATACGATGCAGTAAAGCACCCTTTCGCTCCGCAGGAGAGCAAACGACGCCACGAAAGGGCGCTGTCAGCCGAATTTTGCTCTTATTTTCGCGGAAAAAATCGCCTCAAGGACGCAAAAATGTGTTGATGGGCAGATTATTTTCCGGTTGGTATTAAACCTCTTCGTCATATCCGCTTACGCGCTCTTATTTACTTCGTTAAAACTGGACCCAAAATGTATTGAAAATGTAAAAATGGGAATGGGAAATTGAAATCCCTTCGTTATAACCGCTATTTTTCTATAAGTGGCTTCGTTATAAACGGGCTAGACTGTATACCTGCGACCTGGTCTCTTAGCTGTTGACAATTACAGAAGTGCATCTGTGTTTCGAAACAACAAACATGGGGGAGGAGTCACACTATATGTATAAAGTGCTATCACCACTTACCCTCTGAGAGAATTTAGTAGTGTTGCTCCAGAGTACGAAGTTGCTACTGTAGGCTGCGGTGACATCATCTTTAGAGCCGCCTATCGCATTCCAGCCGGCAACATTGGTAACTTCATGAACTTCCGCGAAAGAATTTTTAATATATTATAGCGATCAATAAAAAGCAGTTTTGGTTGGGGACATCAATATTAACGTGTTTCCCGAACTTCATGTACAAGATTTTTTCAGCGTCCTGCACAGTTACAGGTTTCAAAATACAGTTAAGGTGCCAACAGGAATAACTGATAACTCATGCAGCCTTATTGATGTGTGCTACACTAACGCAGTTAATTCTGTAATTTTCTGTGGCATTTTAGCAGCAGCCATAAGTGGTCAATTGGCTTTTTTTTTCTAGTGCACTGTATAACTAAGTACGATTCCCCATCCTTTCTGCTCCCTTCAGGAGTATCGATGGGCATAGTTTAGAACACTTTCGTCCTCTAGCGTTAGATTTAGTGTGAAGAAAGGTTTTATCAGAAAAGAACTTCAGTATGTTTTTCGGAGTATTATCTATTGCCACTATTGCAATGTATAACCAAGCTTTTACAGAACGTTCTCGAAAGGCATACAAATGGTAAAAAAAACATGGATTACCGAAAATCCCTTTAAAATGATCAAGCTTAAAAATAATATGTTTGCCAAATTGTCACAAAACATTGCCTTCTACACTTCTCATGGAAGGTGTCGAGTATGAAAAAACGGTCGTCGCTAACAAATTCAGCAACCACTTCTTACCAAGTATTTCGAAGTGTAACGGCAACTACTCGTTAAATGCCATAAAATCCTTATCTGGAGCAAATTTCAATTACATTTTTCTAACGCCATGTACACAGGCAAAAATAACAAACGCAATTAAATCTTTGCGCAATTAAACATCTCCAGGTATAGATGCAATTCCAATCCGATCAATAAGGGCTATCGTTGATGTAATTTCCATGCAGCTTGCTCGTATATGTAATAGCGTACCAACCACAGGACAATTTCCGGATCAAATGAAGACAGGTCGCATAAGCGCTATCCACAAAGGGAGCGATTTAAAAGACTTAAAAAGCTTCAATCTAACTTCCTTACTTGCAGTATTCTCGAAGCTGGTAGAACGGGAAAATTAGTACTCGTGTCTCTCGATACCTTGTAAAAATAAAATGATCGTTGCGCAGCTATATAGCCTTCAAGAAAATCGCACCAGCGAATTAGCACTGGTTGAAAAAGATAAAATATTAGGAAACATCGATGGGCTTTGACTCTAAAATGTGATGTAAAATGGGGTGTTAAATTTTATGCCCACTCCTCTATCTTATATACTTAAACGACATATTCAGTGTTCCTCATAGGATCAACAGTTATTTATGCAGATGACACTAATGTGTTCTTTACAGGTCCAGTTCTTCCATACCTACTGCGTGCAGCACATTCCTGATTGAATGAACTCTCTCAATGGTTGCAATCAGATGAACTTGTTTCAAATCATAGGCAAACCAAGTAATTTCCGCCTCGTATTTGACGACTCATGTCTTGTCCAGGAAAGCTCCGGGATATTTCTCGGTATTATTTTTGAAGAGCATCTTCTCTGGTCACAGTAATCTAGACAATGTTCGTGCAAACGTCTGTCGTTCCATAGGCATCATTAATAGACTCAGAACTGTTTTGCCCATTGCAGTTAGAAAACAACTATACTTTTCCCTCGTGCATTCACATCTTCATTACTGTCTGTTGGTGCGGAGAAGTATCATGACTACCAACATTTCCAAGCTTTATGCATTACAGACAACAGCCATTCGTGCTGTAGGAAAGAGCCATTCAGTGAGAGAACGCGCCAATTTTTCCATGACATAACGTATTAACCATCAAACAAATATTAACAAAGACCTTAGAAATGTATATACATAGTCTATTATAGTGGAAGGGAAGACTTCTAGTGTAATTACTTAATATATAATGCAGCATAGAACTTACGCCACCCGCATTACGAAGTTTGGAGATCTCGAGTGAACTATAGTTTTCAGAAAATGACATCTCATACCGCACACTTTAAACAGTTCTCCGGGCTTACTTCCACAAATACAAAGAATTATAATTAACATATCATTTTAAAAAATTGGAGGCTTATCAAGGTTAAGCCCAGTGGATGCGAAGCATGTCCTTAGCGTTTGGAGGCATCTTGACCGCGTACACGCCCGGCGCGAAGACGCTGGCGCGGTTGCGGGCACAGAGACTGACGCGACGGCGGGCGCGCGCCGCCTCATCCCTGGCGTGACGTCACATATCACGTGATGCAGCGATGGTGGCGCCGCCGCCGCGTCGCGCGCGACGGCGCGAACCGAAGCCTGGAGGCCTCCGCCGGGCGACGTCCGACGGCGCGATATGAGGCCCCATCTGCAGCCGGTGTGACGTCATCACGTGACGTCACATCATGTGATCTCACTTCAAGGTCAATGGTGGCCACCGCCGGGAGGCGACCGACGGCGCGATATGAGGCCCCATCTGCAGCCGGTGTGACGTCATCACGTGACGTCATGTCACATGACCTACTTGAAGGTCACTTGAAGCTCAATGGTGGCCACCGCCGGGCGTCGCACGAAGGCCCGAAACCTACGTTAATATGATTCGCATAAAAATGCCCACGCCTTCAGGTTCAATAGTTCTTACTTCTTGTTACTATTGAGTTATTTTAACGTTACTGTGTACTTTCTTCTTGTGTCACATATAGTTCGAATACAACGCCAGAATTGTTACGCATATTTCATGGGCTGAATCTTTTCTTGGAACTTTCTGGTCTGTTTTATTCTTGTGTGCTAATAAATGATTTGATGTCGACTTTCTATGGTTTTGTCTATTACCTTTTGTTGCTTTGGTAAGACATCGTGTTTTAATGCATTTGATTGGTATTTTAAGCAATATTTCCTGGATCCCGTTCGGAACTGTATATGAGTATATTGTAGGTTGTTTGCTCTGCACATATTCTTTAATGCCATGGTTGTCTTGTTGTTTTTGCGAATACATGCCATTGTCACGTGTATAATGCCACCTTCTGCCTGCTCTACCTGGCTTTTAAAGGATGTAAATTAACCGAAATAAACGTCACCTCACGTACACACTAAGGCAGCCAACAGCCACCTAAACGATAGACCATAGGGGAAAGTCACAGGTTGTGAGCTCGGATCCCGTCGGCAGCATGTACATGTTTTTTCTTCTGTGTTCTACTCAATTACATTCTAATCCATTAGCTTTATTACGCAATTCATTACGCTATTCAACTCCCATTGATCTACTCCACGAATTAAAAAAATAGAAGCATTCCTATTTGCTCCACCCTCGTCGGCCCCCACTGACCACACTTAAGCAAACGATATTCTCCTCGTAATTCTTTGCCTTTGCTACACCTGACGACCTAGGGTGCACTGCTGCCTAGATGACAAATGGGATCGGCCTCCGGTTAGTACAGAAGTTCTGAGCCACCACCGTTAAGGTGTTCTCGCCGTTCACCTCTACTGAGCTACGCCGGCTTCTGTGCGAAAGCCTACGATCTGCCCCGATGTTTAAATGGACTCGCTACTTGTTAAATTAAACTTTGGTTGGGGTTAGTTAATGCGTGATTTTCTTATGGTGAACTATGAGCGCAAACACTACACGATTAACTAATCAGAAAGAAACACAAGGAGAAGCGCTACTTCCGCTTGTACGCTTGTCCTTGTGTTTCTCTCTTAGTGGGTCGTCTAGTGTTTGAGCTCATTGTTCACCATTAGAAGATCAGACGTCTTCTCCAACGAGAACCTTGTCACGTCGAGACCCGCTTCTGTGCTGCCGGTGGCGTTTGGCCTTCACTAACCCTGCTCCAGGGCGTTGCCTATCCGCTACTTCACCGGCACAAAAAACGCTGTCTTCTTTTATGAACGGACGAACAGAGATTGTGGCTATTGCTCGCGCCTAGCTGGCACTTGTGACGAACTTTTTCTCTACGACAGGCGCTGCAGGAATACTATGGTTGAGGAGTAGAAGTTTGGTGCGGGATTGTTGGTCAGGAGACATATTGACTGCGCGACGAGAAACAGGAAGGGACACGAAGACACGAGGCTAGAGTAAGCCTGTCCTTGTCTTTCCTGTCTCGTCTCCATTTGTTCGTGTTTCGCGCCAGCACTTTGATGGTTAATTCCACTGGTTGCCGGCGATAACCAGTCTGAGGAAAAGTGCTTCTGGTCAGCAACCCACATGGATTTATTCGCCTGGGGGGAGTTATAGGTATGAAGAGGGGGTGCTGCATCAAAGTGGCGTTACTCTCAGCATAAGCAGCGTGCCGCCTCTCTCATAACATGGTCTGGTGATTGGTCCTCGAGCAAAGCGGCGCGTAAAATAAAAGGCTACTTATAAACTTGCGCTCGGCCTCCTACGTCGTTCGTCCGCGCTGTTCTGTCGTAGGGAAGAAGCCTTTCATTTTAGTTATATGTAGCGATGGGGTGAGGTCTCTAGTATCGGCAAAACAGGGAAAGGCCGAATGCTATACTGTGACGGATAAGGACCTCCTGGTTCTGTTGAGGGTTGGGAAAGAATTTCCGTCATTGAGATTTAGCAGGCTAGTGTTTGCAGTCGACAAATATGATCAGGCAGGAGAGCAGGATGCGATGCTTTTATTCAGAAATATTGCATAGAAAGAATGTGCAGTAAATAATCTCCACTAAGGTAGCTGACTTTACTCTCAGATTAAAAAGCGCGTTTTTAACAACAGTTTTTGAATGTTTAACTGACCTCTATTTGATCTTTCGCAAGTCTCACCGAATGGAATCTAAAAATTTCTCGTTTCGACTTATATATGATTTGATTTGAAACAAATAGTTTTGAATAAGACAGTTTTTTTGTAGTAACAGTCACTACGGATGCCATTGAGCTTTGTGCTGATTATTGCACTAACATGTATAACTATACCAAACGCAACAAGAAGTGACTTCTGCCTTTCCTAGTTGGCGCCTTTAGTCAAGTGTTGCGAGGTCATATTGGGCATATTTCTTGATTAGTGCAGTCCTGGGGCTGTCGAGGTACACAGTGAAACCATTGCAAGTAACGAAAGCTGCACAATCCCCAGCGGATGATTTTTCGCCGCGCAGCTTATCAGCGGTGGCCATTGGCGGCTTGTTGTTTTTGCAGGTAGCCGTCCTTGAGCTGGCGGCGATGCGGCTTTCCAGTCTCGGTCTGCGGAATTTTGTCCACGAACTCTACGCCGCCGCGAAGCTGCTTGTGGGGAGCCACAGCATCTGGAAAGTCGAGTGCAACGTAAAATCGCAGGTTCATCTATGACTTACTAGAAACAATGTGATGTATTCAATAAAACAAGCAGAAGGATAGGGTTGAAGTTTTGGCACCCGTACAATTTCGTTGTTGGCAGTCGCGATGAAAGAACCCGCACGGCCTATAAAATATCGACTCCGTCTTGTTTTATTTGGTCACAAGATCTTGAAATTTGATTTCGACGAAGTGTTGTCTGGCTAGGTATCGTAATAGAAACAATATAATGCTGTCACAGACATAGTGACTGCACTTGTGAAGGCAACTGTGAACGTAATTTAGTATTGTGAGCACCTTTATGAACAAAAATATGCACGCAGAATTTTCTGAGCGAAATTGAGAACAAGGAACGTATATAAGCTGCAGAACATAAATTTTACCGATTTCGAGTTGGTCACGGACTGCAATTAACCGTTCCAGAGATCTGGAAAATTTTCATGCACTCAGAGCGAGGGACCCGAGTTTGCCAGTATGAAATACGTTATTCACAAAATTATCCCTTGCAAGACCTATTCTATGATGTAGAGCCTGTGGATTATTCACCCATTAATTATTTTAAAATAACTAAAAAAGTGGTCCTAGATTTTCTGCGCGATGTTTTCCGGCCAATCTTATTTTGACATGAAGAAGTAGTAGTGGCTATAAAGAACTTTACGGGGGGCACAAATTAAGCGTCCAGTAGGTCGGCGGCCTGACGTATGAAGCATAGTCGCTCCTTCGTTGAAGCGCATTCCAGCCAGCCAAGCCAGTTGACAAATGGAGGTTGGGGGTAGCGCAGCGGTTGCAAGGCAGTGCGACAGAGGAGAAGGCAGCGTTGAAGATTCGCGTGCGGGGACGGGCAGTTGGGACATGAGGTGTTAGCTAGCATCCGGCAAAGAAAAAACGCGCTAGATTTTGTTTGATTTTTTCTTAACACTCGAGTTTTAGTGAAAGTGAGATTGGGAGTGGGGAGTCGGAAGACACGTAAAATTTTTTCCAAGCTGTCTATAGTATTCTTTCAGAGTGCTTTTCGCAGCGTGCGCCTCGCCACTCGTTGGTGGACTCACGTGGGGGAGCACCGAAGTCCGGTTATGAAATTTGGGGGCGATCCGATTACACAGTTTATTTCCGGTGATCCCTGAATGACCAGAGATCCTATTCGGAGTGACAGTGGCTTGGTGTAGGGCGAGAATAGCCTAATGGAGATCGCCTCGCCAGTAAAGGGGTATAGTAAGGTTTCGGATAGATAGGAGAGCGGCGTGTGAGTCGGCGGCGATAATGTAGTTAGTTGCGGTAGGGATTTGATTGAATGTTTAAATGGCGCGTATGATGGGCGCGATTTCTAGCGTGGTTGAGCCTGCAAGGACTGCTATAAGGCCCACATGTGAGCTGTATGGCGTCCGGTGTCTAGGGACGCGTGAGGCGTCTGTGTGTGCCATCGTGTGAATAGAGAAAGGAAGAGTATGGTGGGCAGCCTGGGCCAGAACACGATCGTCTTGAAATGCAATGGGTGCAATGTGTGAAATGCAATGGGTGAAATGCAATGGGTGAAATGCAATTGGTGAAATGCAGTGGGTGAAATGCAATGGGTGCAATGGGTAGGTAGAAGTTAGTGCTGGGGAGGGTATGTGTAGAGGGAGATTGGCAGGAAGTATTCCAGCCTCAAGCGGAATACAGCGACCCTGATGGGCGCCAGACAAGCAGGCAAGCTGGCGTTCCCGGTGCTGCCTGATGAGAGCTCTCCATGTCTCTTCAATTAACCCTGTCCTCTGCCACTTGCGGCCACCGTAAACCCGCAAACTTCTTACTCTCATCCGCCCACCTAACTTTCTGCCGGCGCCTGCTACGCTTGCCTTTTCTTGGAATCCACTCCGTTGCTCTTAAGGACAAGCGGTTATCTTTCCTTCACATTACATGCCCTGCCCAAGCCCATTTCTTCCTTTTGATTTAGAGTAGGATGTCATGAACTCGCATTTGTTCTCTCAACCACTCCGTCCGCTGCAGATCTGTCAACGTTACAACTATAATTTTTTTTATCCAGAGCTCGCTGCATTGTCCTTGATTTAAGCTGAATCCTCTTTGTTAGCCCCTACGTTTCTGCTCTATAGGTGAGTATCGGTTAAATACAGCTGTTTTATACTTTTTTGTTCAGGTATATTGGTAAACTGCAATTGATGATTTGAGAGAATCTGGCATAAATGCGCTCCATCCGATTCTTATTCTTCTGGTTATTTCCCTCTCATGATCCGGATCTGCGGTCTCTACCTGCCCTGAGTAGACATATTCTCTTACTACTTCAAGCACCTCGCTACGAATGGCGAACTGCTGCTCCCATGCTAGAGTGTTGAACATTACTGTGGTTTTCTGCATGTTAATTTTAGCCCCAACGTTCTGCTCTGCCTGTATAACTTATTGATCATGCTTTGCAGTTAATATCTTGAGTGACAGCGAATCGCCGATTACTTGGGTGATCTCCATTAACTCTTATCCTCAACTGTTCCCATTTCAGGCCCCGGAATACCTTGTGTAAGCAGCCGGTTTATTGCATTGTCGAGATCGTGTCTCCCTGCCTCAGACCTTTCCTTATTGAAATTTTATATTTTACTTTATAGAGGACTGTTGTAGCGGTGCAATCGATGTCTAGAATTTCGTATATTTTCACATAGCACTCTTCTACACCCTGATTCCGCAATGCCTGCATGACAGCTGAGGTTTCCACTGAGTCAAATGCTTTGTCGTAATCAACGAAGGCTGTATATAGGGGTTTCTGTGTAACCTGATTGATAGTGTGAATATGGTCTATTGTCGAGTATCGTTTCCGGAAACCTGCCTGATCATTTGGTTCACTGATGTCTAAGGGTCTCCTGACTCTATTAGCGATTACGATGCGGCGAATGTGCGATGAGGCGAAATCCTTTCCCGCAACGCTCTCCGGCGTCCTGACCCTAGAAAAGGAGAACTGCATATTCGTTGGCAGGAAGTCTTCGTAGCATGTGGGTGGGTGACGTCATCTGTTGTGCACGCCAAAAATCACAAACGTTTTATGTAACGGAAGGAGGGATGGACGGATAGAGTCATGGCCGCTAGTATGAGCCATTAATGGCTTTCGCCTTCAATGCCAAATGCCACCCGGAACACCAGGCATAGCTGTCCTTCAACGTGATAATTTTGACAAGGGTTGCTTTAGATAGATTGGGGGAGGGGGGGGGGAGAGGCAAAAGGCGATCGATGCATGCCGCAGGTGGTAGCTCAATAATGAAGTTGTCGATGCGTGATCTGCCATCCGAATAGCGCTGTCGAAATAACCAAGCAGGAAGTTTCTCGAAGCGGGTGGCGGTGCCGTGTAAGGTAGTAGGCGCTGCGACTCGCCTCAGACTGCATCTTTCTCACCCTTATCAAGGCCGTGAGGTGAGAGGAGATAGCTGGAAGGCCGAGCCTTCAAGCGTGCTCCAGAAGATGCTTTTCCTTCTTTTAGTTTTGCGGCGGGTCATCGCGACCTGTCTTCACGCTACTGCATTGCTCCACTCCTTGTGCCCTCTTCGCTATCGTCGTCTCTAATCCTTCCCTGCGCTGTGCATTCGCCCTCTTTCATGCTCCGATGCGCTCGTTCGCTTGGTTACACCGAGGCTGGAGCCTCGGCCCGCCGCTCGACGCAGGAATAGCCCCTCCATTGCAGATGTCAAGTGATGACCAAGTGGATCATGTTATACACACGTTGTCGCGAGTCTTTGGCTTGACTAATATAAACAAACAAATCTTCCTTACTAAGGTTAAAACTGTGAAAAAACATGGACTGTTCTACGACCACATAAAATATTGTAACATGGCCTCGGGAGTGACAACCGTAAGAAAAATGCGTAAAATTTTAGACTGCAGAAAAGAATGCTAAGATATATTTCTAATATTCTTGATGAGCAACCGTCTCTTCCTCTCTCTCAGACAAACAATATAATGGCCACATACGATATGTACGCTAACCATTTAGGTTTAGCCTATAAAAAAGAAATTAAAAACAATGACGATTTTTTTGAACGAACTGGTTTCCTTTCAGAGAAAAGTTGCGCATTATGCCCCCGAAAACCTACACATTTGAAATAAAGTGCAGTGTCTCCGAAATTATGGCAAATATTATGGCAAACATTATTGCATGGGGAAATACTTATCATTGCCATTTGTCGTCTCTGCAACACTTAAAAAACTAGGGCATCCGCATTATTACCCGTAGCCCTTTCTCAACTAATGCTCGTTCTTTATTACAGGAGCACAGTACTCTACCAGTCCACCAGCTTTTCCAGTATCACCTTGCAATCATGTTCGTTAGATTACTACATGGCACCCTACATTTTCAGTTTGTAGACCCCATCCTGCTGATGAATTACAACCCTACCAGATTTGCAGCAAGAAACAATTTTCTGCTCCCGAAAGTCCATACCAATTATGGTAAATCGACGTCGTCTTTTCAAGCCATTTAAGTTTGGAACACATTGCCACCCAGTCTAAAAACATCAATTTCCTTGCCTGAATTCAAAAACATGCTCAAAGTATTTTTATTGGAATACTGATGTGTTATTCACTTTTTGCTGATGTGTTATATTACCTGCGTTATTGTGATTTTTGACCTTGTTTTTGTGAAGTATTGATTTTATATTTTCTATATTTTGTATTTATCCGCTAACTATGCTGTAACAAATTCTTGTACTAATGATTTATCGAGGGTCCCGGTGCAGTCTTTGACTTTGGGACCCTCGTCTGCACATTTATCATGTCTTGTATATTTTTTGGGGACTAATAAAACCTAACTTTCTTCAAACAGATGATACGGTATGACCTTTTAATCTTGCTGAATTTAGTGAACAAACATGCTCTTCAACTCGACCGCGTATCGAAAGATGATATCAGATTAGTTTTATTGACTTAACCTGTTTATCGATTATCAGATAAGTTTTATTGACTTAGCCTGCTTATCGATATGAATGTGCTGAGAAATGGTTCTAACGTTTTATTTGCCGTGATCGTAATTTTTCTTTTTTCCCCTTTGCGTAAAACCTGCATTTTGTTATCTAATAAGTGGCATGGTACAGTTGCATTTCCTTATTTGGTTGGTTGGTTGGCCTCAAATAAAATGGCACATACCCACCACGGGGGAGTGGCCAAGACGTTGGCGGTGAACTGATGGAAACAGGAGCGTTTATAGAGAAGGAAAAGGAGTAGTAGTAGAGTATAGGCTGAAAGAGAGGAGAACGCAACGACAGGGGACCTATTTTCAGAGTGTGAAAGATTAACAAGTGCTCAGAGCTTTCAACATTCACCTTGCTTCATTATTTTGTAGCTACGGGAAGAAATCTGTCCCGTTTTTGTTTGTTTTCCCTTTTTTTTACTCGCATAAATTGTGACTTGGCATTTTTAACGAACCAAATTTTTGCGCATGTTTCGTGCAAATGTTGTTATCTTTGTTTCTGCGAATCTTGACCTGACAACCCTTCATTATAATGTGTATTCGAGTGCAATGTTATTTTGTGTAGACGCTACAGTGCAGCAAAAAAAAACAAAAAAAAAGTGGTGCCCTTTCCCCTTTTTTTTGTTTCGAGATGGGTTGGAGCCTTGTGAAGCTGATCGCCCAGATTTTTATCCCTACTCCCCCCACCACTATGATGGAAAGTAAAGGTATTACTACAAAAGCTGCGCTCTAAAAACCGGCGCTCGGCACGCGCCATCTGTGCTGTTTGCGCTATTGTCGACGGAAAAGCTCACAGCTGCCGCCGCGGGCAAGAGTGTGAAAGTCGTTGTCGGCACAAACAAGTCCGTGCAAAGTGTACTGCTGTGCCGGAAGCCGATTAGAGGCGAAACCAGGCGGAGCATCGGCGTCAGAGCATGCAGTAAAGCTGCTTTCACCGGAAATTTGCGCGATAAGCAGAGAAGCTGAGGATTCTCCAGTTTTTACTTCCAATGTTTTTTTTTGTGTGTGAAGTGTGTGAATGCATCTAAGGCCGTATATTTTTAAATTGCACTTCCCAGCGGAAACGCTGATGCAGGTAGGCCTGAGCTCGGACTGCAGCATCCATTAATTAGAAGTTACCAGTGACGTACCCCGTAGTGAGGAAACCGTCTCAAACGTAGGGTGTCTCTAAAATGTTCCTGTAAGTTGAACTGTATACGGACTGCGTATGACGTTGAGATCATCATGTGGAAATCATTTCGAAACTATATGGATTGCATACCTACAGAAACCACAAGTGTTTCGATAGATTTTTGATTGCACACATGTGCACTCCGACGGTTAAAATTGATTAAGAAAGGTTGACTGGAACACCGGTCCTTGTGGATGTAGTCCTCAATTCTGGACACTGATAGCTTCTGCTATCTTGCGTGCCAGCGCTTCTAGGCTCCGTGTTCTCATGAATTCACACGTCCCGCTCATATGAAATTAAGCTTCCTCGCTTCTGGGAGAACTACTTGCCTTTAATGTAGGCAGCGATGGCCGCCTTCTTAGCCTGCGCCTCTGCTTCTGTTGCGGGCTGCCGGTTAAGCACAACGAAGGCAAGGGGCACTTCGCCGTAATCCGGGTGTGGCACTCCGGCCACTGCCGCCTGCGCCACGTCAGGGTGCTCGTGGAGAAGCTCCTCCAGCTCGGCGGGTGCCACCTGCAGGTCCATGCACTTGATGAGGTCCTTGATGCGGTCCAGCACGTACAGCTCACCACGGGACGAGTAGTAGCCCGTGTCGCCTACGAGGGAGGGGGGAGGGAGGCAACACGTCAGTTAGTGCCTTTGCCTCTAATTATCCCCTCACAGTATCGTCAAGAAATCTTCGCCAAGTAACTTTCATCATCATCATCAAGATCAGAGTGACTGCGCCCACTGCAGGGCAAAGGCCTCTCCCATGTCTCTCCAATTAGCCCCGTCCTTCGCCAGCCGCGGCCACCGTATCCCCGCAAACTTCTTAATCTCATCCGCCCACCTAACTTTCTGACGTCCCCTGCTACGTTTGCCTTCTCTTAAGGACCAGCGGTTATCTTGCCTTCGCATTACATGCCCTGCCCAAGCCCACTTCTTCCTTTTCATTTCAACTACGATATCATTAACGCGCGTTTGTTCTCTCACCCACTCCGGCCGCTTCCGACCTCTTAACTTCACACCTATCATTTTTCTTTCCATAGATCGCTGCGTTGTCCTTAACTTCACCTGAACCCTCTTTGTTAGCCTCCACGCTTCTGCCCCATAGGTGAGTACCGGTAAGATACAGCTGTTGTATACTTTTCTCTTGAGGGACACTGGTAGAGTACCATTCATTATTTGAGATAACCTCCCATATGCCCATTGTTACTCTTCTGGCTATTTCCCTCTCATGATCCGGATCAGCTGTCACTGCCTACCCTAAATAGACATATTCTCTTAACTTAAGTAACTATGAAGGTAGATTAATGGAGACTTAGGTGAATGATAGGTGTAACGTTGAGAGAGTAGAAAATAGGAGAGTGCGGCAGGGAACAAACGCGATTAATTTAAATATTGCCTGGAATTTTTGTACTGTTCACACTGAAAGCTGCCAGCTTGGAGATGTATCATTTTGCTTGTGACGCGAGATGTGACCAGACTTATCTGGATGGGTCGCGCCCGCGCACAACTGCTTGGACATTATTCCGGACTGCTGAATTGGCTTTGGCGCCTTATCTCGGTGGTTTCTTTTTAGCCATAAATTGAGCACGGCCGAGAGCGAAGGGCATTTTGTTCGACGACCACCGAGCACGCTTCTTGCTACTCCGCTGCCAAGTCACTCAGTTCTTTTCGGGCACACGTCTGCCCGATAAACAGTTTCTTTTAATCTCTCCAGATATTGTTTAAATGTTCTGCCTCAGGTAACCAGTGTCTATGTGTGTAGTTCTTATTCTAACCTAACCTAATGTAACCTCTCTATTGGTGCAAGAAACCACGTGGTTGTGGCTGTACAGTTTTAGTGGCTAAAACTCAGTTTCTTCAAGCAAAAGAGAGTTTAAGGATTGCGAGGTAAGGTCTAAAGGAAACTGAGTGTGGCGAGTTGGTTCCATAGCTAAGTATAATTTTCGTGCAATTTATTCTCCGGCCTTTCACCGATGCTTAATTGTGAATATCGTACAACTGCAAATGTAGCAGCCCGGACAGCCCCCTCACTACAACTGCCCTGGCTGACGAGGAGTTCTCACGTCAACGAGTCAGGCGGTGCGAGTTCGACGTCTCCACCAACGAAGTCAGACACGTTTATTGGCAGGTGAGGTAGTTACCGGCTCTACCCTGTACGTAGCCAGCAAATAAACCTCGGTCGCTAATATCACGTTTCTTGTCTCTCTAGCCGTGCCACAGCAGTGTCCCACTTTATACTCAAGATGTGCTAGAGGAGCATATAGGCATTTTTTTTCTTACAGACGTGGCACTAAGTTACGTGATACGTTACTTCACGGCCGTTTTATCGCATGAAAAGCGAGTAAGTGGTGCCGAAGTTGCTTTTTTTAAAACGCACTTTTGTTGTTTGTGCTCGACAAAGCTTTAGCCTTTGTGCGACCTAATCAGGATAAAATTTCACATTGCAGCTGATTTCGACATGTCACCAATTCAATTTAAAAATGTAAAAAATAAGTAGCTATCACTAGTGTAGCTTTTGTCTAGGTCAAAGCTAAAAGTTGTAATTTAAAGATCATTACGTTCAATTACTCTAATGAGATAGCAATGCTTTTTTGTTGAACAGGAATTGGCAGAAGGCTTTCAGCACACTTGTGCGATTCTGAGCGAATAAATAACGATTTAATTTATATATTTCTTCACAAAGCTTCCAACTGACAGATTTTGTCATAGCTTGCAAGTTCTCGAGGGCCTGTTACCAGTCCTTAGCTATCAGTTCGTCGTTTTACCAAAGCGTATCCGCCATTCACCCGAGTCGGCCACACTCGCCTGACTTTACGAAGCCCTCTTCGTCGAATACGGCAGCCGTGGCCTCGGGATTGTCCAGGTAGCCCTTGAAGCAGGTTGGTCCTTTGATGCAGATTTCGCCACACTCACCGGGGCCCAGCTTCTCGCCAGTCTCAAGGTCCACAACCTGCAGCACACGAGAAGGAAGGCATTTGAGCGCTCTTTCTCAGGCGTGCTTAGCCGCTCATACGAGGCTGTCACCTCCAAGGCACCCTTCTCGGCCCTTTCTCGGGCTTCCTTCAAACCTGAGTCATCCCCACAAATCCCAACACACTCCTCCGTCCTGTTGACGACGTACAACACTTGTTTATGTGCGAGTTTGTTTCATACAGCAGCGTAGTAGCGAATTAGCGCCGTTTCGCAATGTTCTTGCTTATTGCTGAAAGTTCGAGATGCAGGGTAAGCGTTCGACAGATGGATGCGGACTCCGAACGCGCCATGTTTGCCTCATGCAGCATCGCTTATAATAAAACTTTGAATAGTAAGTTCAGGTCTAGGTTTACGTTTATGGTGTTCAATACCCCAAAGCGACTGAGGCTATGAGGGGCGCCATAGTGGAAGGCTCCGGATAATTTCGACCACCTGGGGTACTTTAGCGTGCGCTGCAATCACACAGTACCTGGCACACATTACATGCGATCACACAGTGCATTTTGTCTCCATAGAATTGCGACCGCCGCGGACGGGATGGAACCAACGCCTTTCGGGTCAGCAACCGAGCATCAGAACCAGCAAGCCACCGCTGGAGGAGAAATGCTGGAGGGCCGTGTACTGTGCGTGTCAGTATAAGATAAACAATCCCAGGTGGTCGAAATTTTCGATGCCCTTCGCTACGGGATCCTTCATAGCCCGAGTCGCTTTGGGACGTTAGACACCCATAAAAAAGAAGTTCTAATCCACCGCCGCGGCTATTATAGTTAGCTCACTTATGCTCACTGGTGTTACATTCATTACCTCGTTGGGAAAAATTTCATGGTTGAAAAAAGAAACGGCCAGCATAAACTAATATTAACATGTATTTTGGTTTCAATCCACCTTCCTGATTAGAAATTGGCTACTTTTTTCATTTATTTCTACGTTTAGTTAGGCTGTGTCCGGCAGGTTTGCAACTTCTCTTGCCTTTAGCTTTGAGGTGCGACAAAGAACAAACGCTGTGAGCTAATCAAGGGACATTAATATGCGAGGAAAAGCGGTCAAGCTAACGAAACTCTAAGCAACGGTTCTGAACAAAAACCATTAACTATTAATGAAGCTTGAAAGCACGAGCTGATGGGCGAGTTGGTTGTACATGATATGAGGTGGTTGTCGGTTGTCAGCGCTGTGTTGTCCTTTTCCTCCTTTCCTCTGCTCTCTTTTTTGGCCTTCGGCCTTGCGCTGTTTCAATCATACCATTAACTATTGTTTGCTTTGATAATGCCACTACGTGAGTGGCGGTGTGGGCGTCTCCATAGCAATCGATTTCAGCGTATAGCGCTGCATTATCGAGCCAACGTAGCCCACACATAAAAGGAAGCTCTTTCGGTGGTATTTGCCTTGATACGTTATATAGTTATCTTGATACGTTATATAGTTATATAGTTTGGACCGGGACGCATGCGCGCTATGTTGCTTCTTGATTTGGTTGTCGGTTTGTTTGTTTGATTTTTGTCAAAAGATGATGCGTCTTATCATTTGCTTCTTGAATATCTACTGACTTTTTAGCTTTTTGTCTCTGTTTTCGTGTGCTAAATATTCTAACCTGTCACTTACTCCTATTTATGGCCATTTTTACCGTTTGTACAAACGCTAGAGTTTGTATAAAAGATAGAGTGCATATCTACTGCCTCATCAGTTCAAATTACTTACGACAGTGCCTACTTGAAGCTTGTTGCTTTCAATGTGTAACGTGTCCCTTTCCTGCAGCGGCCTCAAATGTGAGGCTAGGAGTATTTTCAAATAAATAAATAAATAAATAAATAAATTTTCGTGTTATCGCCGAAGTCATCTTGCTCGTCATTTTACTTAGTTCAGTTTGTGTCTGTACAGCAGACAAGGCCTACACGCTCAACGTGAAATGCTGAAGACTCATATTTGCAGCCGTCTTACCTTCACACTGACATAGGGCATTGGGATTCCGATCGTCTTGAAATCATGGCACGTCCCTCGTGTGTGGGCGACGGCGCAGCACACTTCGGTCAAGCCGTAACCTGTGCGAGGAGCGGAGAGAAAGTGCTGGTTAGGACAGCGAACATCAGTGTTTACAGCAGTCGTTGTAGAGAAGCTTTCTTCTGCTTAGACGACATTATCCCGTCCACGTTGTACTATCAGTCGAATAGTGTTCCCGAGTACTGTGGACGGGGGTGGGGCTGCTGTGGAGAATATGCTTTTCAATGGGGAGGAATTTTGAAGCGTTTCCTTCCGTTTTTATTCCTTTCGTTCAAGACGCCAATTGTGACGAGAGGAACAGCTGGCGGAGAAGTAAACTGGCACGCGGCCGGTCTGGTCCCGCCGCCGATGCTGGACATCGTAAAGCCATTGCATCCAGTTCGACCGGTGAGCATGCTCCCAGCATTCCTCGCACAACCACCGCGCGCCTTTTTTTTTGTTAGAGGAGAATAGATTGAATAATTTCACGCTGCTGTGGGAAGTTAAGAAGTACAACTCCTATACTGATAATACAAATTGGAGGACACTTAATCTTCGCCTTTAAGAGTCGAACGCGGCAGCGTGTTGAAGGTGGTGGTGGTGTAAATGAACACATTTTTTATTTTTCTCAATTGTTTAAATTAATAAATTTATCAATTACACACTGTAAAGTTTCTTTATTACCATCATGAAGCATTAAACTTTCGCTCTGAGCATTTTGACACTGGAGTGCATATTGCAACCGCGCAAAACGACGAGGGACGAAGAGAGGAAAGCACAGGACAAGACGCCGGACTTCAACTAAGGTTTACTACAAGGAAAACCACATTAATACAAGATTCGTAATCACACCTGATAAACAGCCGACGCCATCACATTATACAGGCACGTGGGCGCGCGTGGCACAAGTTAGCAGCTAGATAGTTGATTTCTTTCTTGGTTACCGATACTGAAGTAGAGCTGATGCAACATTCATTTTCTTTTTTTATGCAGTAGGCTTCAAAAATTTCCCTGCTAAGCTGGATCGTCAATGTTTTCAAGACAATTGTGTCGCGGAACCTGGGCGTGCAGTTACGACAAAGGCGACAATGTTTTGCCAGTTCCCCGCCCCCCGCCAATGATTCAACGGCTGCGCGATGCTGCTGCTGAACATTCAGGCAACGCCCAGTTTGCCCTATGTAGCAATTCCCACATGCCAGGGGTATTTTGTACACCACCCGAGTTTTTCAGGGAACGAACCTGTCTACGTGCTTAGTGCGGCACTCATTCTTTTTTCCACTTCTCTGCACCATATTGCACACATTTGTCCGCGACACAATTGTCTTGAAAAAATGGACGACCCAGCTTAGCAGGGAAATTTTTGCGGTGCCGACTAAAACTACGCCAACGGCTTTTCGACCGGACAGCTCTATACGCTGCCGCGTAAAATGCATATGGAATGCAATACCGCACCTATGCACATTCCTTGTGTAATATACGAGGTCTGTTAGAAAAGTATCCGACTTTATTTTTTTTTTGCCAACACCTGATGGATATGAGACAAGCGCGCTTGCATCAGGCGACCTTGAACCTTCATGCGCATGCATGAATTTTTTCCCGCCTGCCGATAGCGTCAGTCGCTGGGAAGCAGCGTTTGAGTGAGACAGTGTGCAGTGCTCTCGTCGGTTTTTTATTGCAAGGAAAATGGCGGAGTGAAAGGAGCAGCGCTACTGCAACAAATTTTGCCATAAACTTGGCGACAGCCGCGTGGAAACCATTCGAAATATTCAGACGGCTTTCGGTGAAGATGCTACGAGCAGCACACAGTTTAAGCAGTATTACAATTGTTTTAAATATGTCCGCACATCGGTGGAGAACGAGCCACGCTCCAATCGGCCATCAACATGCCAAAATGACCAGGTCATTGCCGAACTGAACGCTATGGTGAAGCGGGACTGTCGCGTGACTATCCGAGAAATTGAGCAAGAGGTGGACATGAGGAATTTCTCCGAACATTCCATTATCACCGAAGATTTGGCCATGGAGAGAGTTGCGGCGAAATTCGTGCCGAAGCTGCTCACGGTAGAGCAAAAGCAGCTTCGTGTTTGAGCAACACTTGTTGTTGGGCTAGTTGGTAATACATACTTCTGAAGGAACCAGCGCACAAAACACAACGGACAAGAAAAAGGTGGTACACGACGGACAGGAGCGCTGAACTTACAACTTTATTTCGGAAGTAAAGATGCAATGTATATATACAGCCATGTCAGGGAGGCGTGTCACACAGGGAAAGCAAGAACAAATGAAATCCACAAGGTCATGATGAGACAAGCGGCACAAGCAAACCAAAAACCTTAACTAATATAACATGTGAAGGTGACCAGTTTTAATGGAGGCAAGAAAAACAACAGGGAAAAAAACAAGGGAAAAAACGCCAGACCTCGTGAAGATGAAAACTGATACTGATAACAAAAACCGATAAAAACAAAAAGGCAAAAGCCAATAAAAGCGATAAAAGCAATAAAGTTAACAGGGCAATGGAAATGAAAAAGATAAAATGCCAACAAGTAACACGGCAAAAAATACTAACAGCTAAAATTAAGAAAACATCGCGGAAAAAACTAACAGCTAAAAGGTAAAACCCACAGAAACATAAGGTTAAGTCTTGTTGGTCGGATTCCGCTATTTGTTTAAACAAGACTTAACCTTATGTTTCTGTGGGTTTTACCTTTTAGCTGTTAGTTTTTTCCGCGATGTTTTCTTAATTTTAGCTGTTAGTATTTTTTGCCGTGTTACTTGTTGGCTTTTTATCTTTTTCATTTCCATTGCCCTGTTAACTTTATTGCTTTTATCGCTTTTATTGGCTTTTGCCTTTTTGTTTTTATCGGTTTTTGTTATCAGTATCAGTTTTCATCTTCACGAGGTCTGGCGTTTTTTCCCTTGTTTTTTTCCCTGTTGTTTTTCTTGCCTCCATTAAAACTGGTCACCTTCACATGTTATATTAGTTAAGGTTTTTGGTTTGCTTGTGCCGCTTGTCTCATCATGACCTTGTGGATTTCACTTGTTCTTGCTTTCCCTGTGTGACACGCCTCCCTGACATGGCTGTATATATACGTTGCATCTTTACTTCCGAAATAAAGTTGTAAGTTCAGCGCTCCTGTCCGTCGTGTACCACCTTTTTCTTGTCCGTTGTGTTTTGTGCGCTGGTTCCTTCAGAAGCTTCGTGTTGAAGTCTCACAGGACATGCTGGATTCCGCAAACAGTGACCCCGACTTCATAAACATCATAATCACTAGTGACGAGTCTTGGGTCTACAGGTACGACCCGGAAACCAGATCCCAGTCGTCAGAGTGGAAGCATTCCACGTCACCAAGACTTAAGAAGGCCCGACAATTGCGCATCAATGTGAAAGTGATGCTGACTGCTTTCTTTGACACCCTCTGTGTGGCAGACCACGAGTATGCACTCTACAGGGTCAAACAATGACCAAAGAGTACTACAGGGATGTCTTCCGTTGCCTACGTGATGATGTGCGGCGCAAGAACCCGGAGCTGAGGTCAACAGGAAATTGGCGCACCCATCGCGCCAATGCTCCTGCACATTCCTCGCACTCGAATCAGATTTTTTGGTGAAAAACCAGACTCCTGTAGTTCAACAGACTCCTTACTGTCCTGATATGGCCCCTGCGATTTCTGGCTGGTTCCCAAAATCAAAAGGTCATTGAAAGGAGCGCGATTTCAGACAAGGAAGAACATTCTGGCTGCAACGACAGCTGAGCTAAACTCCATTCCGAAAAGGGCCTTTTCGGAATACTTCCCACAATGGCAGCACCGCTGGGAGAAGTGTGTGGAGTCCCAAGTAGACTACTTTAAAGATGACTAGGTTTGCAACGCTCCAGTTATGCAAGTTATTTTTCAACGGCCAAAGGTCGGATACTTTTCTAACAGACCTCGTATATCTCAGACTTCTCACAGCCGATTTTGAATAGCTCTGCACAGAGATCTGCCGAAGGGGGATGGCAACTTCAAAGCAAGGCATGGAACGCAGTGACATGTTCTAGGTCACTTTTTAACGTCTACATTTCCTTGCTCAGTTGTCAGCGCACCATGACAAACCACAGTACAATCTAGCCCCATTTCAAGCATTCCTAGCATTTAGCTCTATACAAAACAAGAGCCTTCTAACAATGTCAGCTGGAACGACTGTTCCTGGATTGAAGGCAAGGACGGCCTCGAATTCTCAAAGCTCAACTCATCCTGTTCACCTGCATTTATCAGGTGCATTTACCTGCATTTTTAACATGGATGTATGTACATCCAGCCAAATCCCTAGCCACCTTTCGCGAAGACCGCTTTTTCTGCACTCCCGCGCTTTAAGACGAAGGAAGCTTGCGGAAAGCTCAATGCTAAGCACGAGGTTAGTGAGTCTGAGCATAGATTTGATATTTTTTCAAGTTTGTTCAGCTATAAGCTGGAGGAGCACAGAAAACGGGGCCGTCACGCAAGCCAGCTAAAGATTTTGTAGGCTGGACAGTGCAAGTGGTACCTAATAATTTAAATTACCAAATAATTTTTATGTAAAATTAATTGCAAGTACAGTTGGTTTGCTTTCTCCATTTTATTATTGTTTTTTCTGGTGCTAGGTATTTGTGCCGTTATTTCATTCACGATTGTCTTCAACGTAAGTAATATTGCTTTTGGGATCTAGAGACATTATCACACACTTACTGTAAGCGGTGCATGATATATGACAGAGGAAGCGCATGAACTGGAGCCGTGAAATGGTAGCCATATAGTTTTGCCAATAATCTCTTATGCCTGCTCTGGTGAAATGCTGCGGAACTTTTCTTGAACTACGAAGTTTCTGAGAGAGCTGCATAGCTTTCTCTTTCTCTTTGCGCTTGGGTGGATGCCAATAATTAATAACTTTATTACAAATTTTCTCCATCTCTAGGGATACCCTTAAACATTTGACCAACACTGTTCGCAGTTCAAGCTACTAATCAATTCACCCTCGCCCTACAACACGCTTGCGTCCCGGTTAGTGCAGGCAGTGCTTCGGTGTACCGGTGGTACTGGGTTCAAACCTCGGACCAGGGCGAACTTTTCTTTGACTACGAAGCTTCTGAGAAAGATGTTTAGATTTCCCTTTGCAGCCGTATGGCTGATCTTGGGTGGATGGCAATGAGTAATTACTCCCTTATTACAAATCTTCTCCACCTTCGTGCACTCCCCTAACATTTTAACTAACATCATACACTTCGTTAAAACATTAAGTTGGGCTAGTTGTATCTGGTGTTTTAGATGTTTTTCACAGATGTGTAGATGGGCTTCGGTTCACTCATGAATTTTCAGTGAATGGCACTATCACGTTTTTAGAAGTGTCCCTCTACATCACGGGTGAGCGTACGTGCTGGGCATATTAGCCGAGATCCAAAAAAACAGGTTTTATATTACGCTTCGACTCATTCGAAGGTAGTGAAGCGCGGCATTGTGATGAACAGCCTGCGTGCGGCTCTGCAGAAGTCCTGCCCGCATAACATGGAAACCAGCCTGCAAGAGCAGGTTGACCGATTGCACAAGGCGGACTACCCTCTGGAATCGGTGATTGCGGTGGTTGAAGGTTTACTAAGGGAGCTTGGTGGTGCCAAAGTGAAGGCAGGTGAAGAAAGGCTTAAGTGGCGGGTCGCAATCCCGTACGTCCACAGTCTATCCCACCGCCTCAGAAAGTTGCCCAGAAGTGTGGTGTTGGTGTTTTGTTGACAGCCCCTGAAAAGCTGCTACGATTATGTTCAGCAGTCACAGAAACGAAGAAGCCGTGTTGCAGCAAAAAGCACCAAATGAAGTTTGTAACCTGCCGAACGGGAGTGGTGTACACCATTCCACTTGCCTGTGGCAAGGTATATACCGTATTTACTCGCGTAATCCTCGCACTTTTTTTCCCTGAAAATCAACGCGAAGTTTGGGGGTGCGATAATTATGCGGGGAAAATTTTCAAGCAAATGTTTCGGAGTGTTAAATGAAAAGATGAATGGGTGCGAGATCGGGATTGTCAGGTCCGCTATTGTAAATATAACGAAAACATTACTTTCAAGCGGAACTTACCTTCGTTATGAAAGTACAAGGTGAACGTAAGCTCAAGCTGCTAAAGCACTTTATTTGCCGCGTGCAACCTCCCGTCACTACTCGCGTTGCGTACGTCTATCAGAATCGAGTGAATACGGTAGTTGTAGCCGCGATCAATAGATGGCGACCGCTACGAGAAGCAGACGGCTCGCGGCAGTAATTTTGGGGGTGCGATGATTATGCGGGGAAAAAATTTTTCCCAATTTTTGATAGCCAATGTGGGGGGTGCGAGCATTACGCGAGTGCGAGCATTATGCGAGTAAATACGGCATAGGCCAGACCGGAGGGTGTGTCAACGATAGGATAAGAGAGCGCAGAAGGGATGTTTTATCACAGGCCGGTGGAGATCAATTGGTGAAGCATTGCAGAAGTTGTAAAGGCTGTATCCCTGTATATGACGCTACGTCTGTGATGCATGTGGGAGCCGAGAAAAAGAAAGAGAAATTATCGAAGCCTTTCGTATTCAAGAGGCGGGCGACATGTGTGTAAGCACTCCCTGCCTGGCGTTGGCAGAAAAAGAGATTGTTTATCTGCGCAACCGTATGCCTTGCAGGAGAGGGGAGGGCGTAGTTAGACCTGATGCGGATGACGAGGCACCTGCGTGTGTTCAAGTGATACATATTTATGTCGTACAAGTGTCCAGTATAGATAGTTAAACTCTAGCGGGTGTCCTGTGTATGTGTGTGTGTCTTGGTGTTGAGTCTGTTTCTTACAGCTAAGAATACGATTCCTTCAATAACATCATACAGTTTACAGGCTGTACAGTGGTGAGCAGCCTTGTCTAGAGCGCTCGGGCGGTGCACTTCCTTGCAAACAAATCCAGATTTTGTGGCAGCCTCTAGGGTCCAGCTGCAACGCTTGCACGGAAGTAGCGCCAGATAGCCTCGTAAACAAAGCAGGCAAGAAAACTTTGCCCTGTAATAAGGGGCTCTCTAATTTCGGTTTTTGTTACCAAGTGCGCACTGCTCAAGCGCTCTAGACAAGGCTGCTCACCACTGTACCTACAAATCATCCACATCGTAGCATCTGCCATTCATTATTTTCATGAATTTGCGTCCCTATTTCAGAAGACGTGGTTGGATTTATCTGCATAGAATTTGCACTTCGCTTGATGCTAGCTTCATATGAAATGGTTGAGCAACTTTGGTTGGTTTCGTTTGGTTTATTGGGGTTTAACGTCCCGAAGCAACTGAGGCTATGAGGGACGCCGTAGTGGAGGGCTCCGGAAATTTCGACCACCTGGGGTTCTTGAACGTGCACTGACATCGCACAGTACACGGGCCTCTAGAATTTCGCCTTCATCGAAATGCGGCCGCTGCGGCGGGGGTCGAACCTGCGTCTTTCGGGCCAGCAGCCGAGCGCCGTAACCACTGAGCCACCGCGGCGGGGCGGTTGAGCAACTTTGGTACGCTCGGTAATTAAAAAGTGAACAATGGAGAGAAAACCTTAGGGTGCTTGCCAAAGTTTCGACAAGTGGGCTTATCAATAGGACAAGATGAAAATGGACAATGAGAAGTCCTCTTGCCGAAACGTTCGCAAGCGGCCTGAGGTTGTCACTCCCGTGTCCACTCTGTGGTTATCAAGAGCCATGTGACCAGCGTCTCTGTACTTCGGTAGGCTCGGGTCACGACATAATATCGGCATGCCTCTGCTGAGTCCGGTTCACAAATATGAAGGTGCAGCAACTTCAGGCTGTTATGAGAGTTGAGTAATGTATGTGGGCAATGATACAATTTTACTGCTACATAGGAGGAAGGAAATGTCTAGGCGGCATGTTGATATGCTTCCAAAATGTCACATTTTAGAGCCTGATAATGCAGGTACTTTGTAGCAATCCTCACTAACAGGCCGCCGCGGTGGCTCAGCGGTTATGGCCTCGGCTGCTGACCCGAAAGACGTGGGTTCGATCCCGGCTGCGGCGGTCGAATTTCTTTGGAGGCGAAATTCTAGAGGCCCGTGTGCTGTGCGATGTCAGTGCGCGTTAAAGAACCCCAGGTGGTCGAAATTTCCGGAGTTCTTCACTACGGCGTCCTCATAGCCTGAGTCGCTTTGGGACGTTAAACCCCATAAACCAAACCAAACCTAATCCTCACTAACACACTTGATTAGTTTTGACACATCAGTCGCCTTTTCTCATTCACATGAACGTGTTATGGAATAATAAAAGAAATGTTTTAAATTTTCGGCCAGGTCTGGGCTGCAGCCGTGTGGACCCGCATAACAGACGTCACTCAACTGGTTTTCAGAGAACATTTGGTTTTATTTATGTTGAATGCCGGAGGACTTATTCACTGATTTCTGTAATCAAGCAATACGATATACCAGCATCAGAACTGCGAAAGTAGGCCATCTGGAAATTTGTCGTGCTTCACATTAATATTTTTGGAGACCTTAAAACAAACCTGCCGAATTGAGCGATACCAGGAGAGGATTAGGAGAACACATCTCAATAAGCATTCTTTAGCGTCAGTGTTCGCACGAAATGGTGGGTCAAGCTATGTTTTTCAATGTTGGAAAATATTTACCACCTAGCCGCTGGCATCAGAGTCGTCATGTGGAAAATTTGCAAGAAAAAGTAACGAGTTACCCTTTTAGACCATCCTAAAACTGGCTGGTGCTAATGGCGCGCCTTAGCACCGTGAAAAGCACCTGCAGTACACACTCCCTTCTATCACGCATACAAATCTCTCAAAATGAACTGGTTTACATACACTCATCGGGAAATGTGGTGCATGTACAAATGATGTGCAACGAAAAAAGGCGGGCTCTGGATCCCCGTTGGGTATTGTTTTAACAGCGAAGCTGAACTTGGTTGAAGCTTTCACGGGGCAAGTCGTGGTAACACGCGCGCAGCGATGTGGAGAGGGCATAGCCCATCAAGAGGGAGAACAAAAGCATGCTAGCTGTCTTCTTTAAAATGAGGAAGACACACAGCTAGCAACTATGGAGCTAAGGTGGCTTTTCAGCTCTCTACTAAGCTTATTGGAGTGTACATAAAGGTCAATCACTGCCAACGTCTTAGTCTACCCCCCCCCCCCCCCCCTTCCAACATCTCATGTAACTTTCTGCCACCCCTTCCTTTGCTTGCCTTGTTTTAGCATTATGCAGTTACCCTAAAAAATTCAGGGGGGCACTTTCGTGACCTAAAGTACGGTGAGGCGAAAGCCTTATGCGCGGTGTTGCTGCTTGTGTCACTGATGCGTTGTTAAGATGTTGGGCTTCGCCTCTAAGAGTGAAACGCGACAGCGTCTTACAACGCTGCGAGGGATTCCACAGAACGCCATCGCCCGTTCGGCTCTACGCCTTGCTCGGCGGTAAATTGGTTTTTGAGGAAAGGAAATGTATCTGTCTCGCATATCTCGGTGGACACCTGAACCTCGCCGTAACCGGAAGGGAGGAAGATGGGAGTGAACAAAGACGACGCATTCACTAGACGAGCCTTTGTTCATTCCAAGCCATCGAGCTGGCATGGCGGTGTGGTTAGCGTGCACATCTCGCACGCCGGAAACCCGGGTTCGATCCCCCAACTCGACCAATTTTCTACTCAGTTTTATTTATTTATCTGGTCTGCCTAGAAAGGTTAATTAGGCTAATTGATTAATTAAATTATTAACTAAACTCAATCTCACTTACATGGAGCACTATACCATCCTTTCAATTGGTTGCATGGTTGCTAGCCAAAGTACCATTGGCCCCGTTTGAAATTCGCGCACTGTGCACGTCACGACTATTTTGATCAATTGAAAAGCGTGACATTTCTGTTGACAACTCTTGCTTAGAACGATGAGGCATTAAAGGCTTCCGCCTTAAATTAACTTAAAGAATAAGAACGGGGTTGAAGTTCAGTTGGCAGGTACTCTCAGACCACGAATGGCGTGCAGTTTGCCATACCGTTCGAAAGGTTTGGTTTGGTTTATTGGGTTTAACGTCCCAAAGCGACTAAGGCTATGAGAGACGCCGTAGTGGAGGGCTCCGGAAATTTCGACCACCTGGGGTTCTTTAACGTGCACTGACATCGCACAGTACACGGGCCTCTAGAATTTCTCCTCCAAAGAAATTCCAGCCGCCGCGGCCGGGATCGAACCCGCGTCTTTCGGGTCAGCAGCCGAGCACCATAACCGCTGAGCCACCGCGGCGGCCATACCGTTCGAAAGAAAGGTATAAAACATCTATATCGTACCAGTAGTCATTTATGTGGCAAAATCGTGGAGGCTAGCAAAAAGAGCTGAGGTTAAGTTGAGAACGCCGCGCGCTATGAAAGAAAAAGTGGAAGGTGCAAAATAAGCGACAGAATACGGCGGAGTGGGTGACGGAGCAAATGCGGGTTTTGGACATCCTAGTCCAAATCAAGAGAGGCGTTTAGCCCACCGTAATATATGTATTAGTGTATGGAATTTCGAAAACGCAGTTATCATCGGAGCTGCGGCCCAACAGATTCCAGTGTGTTGACGAGTTATGTGCACTGCCGAGGTCGCCGTACCCGAATATTTTCGAACGCCCATGTGTTTTGGCGTGATATAGGCAAAATTTCTCGGCCACAGCGGACAGGGTAACTGCTTTTTTGAAATTCTGAAAAATTATAAAGGTATTATTCCTCTTGGGCTGTACCCCTCTCAATAAATAAGACTCAGTAACCGTTAAAAGAGACTATTCAGTGTTGGTTAACCTGCTTACTAGTTAACACCACTTAGTTGTATTCTGTGGCGCTGAGCCGCTCACAGTTATATGCCGAGAAAGAGGGCTCTTCTAGCTGAAAATGCCCATTTTGAAACCTGCAGAGTATCTTTGGTGAAACACCTGGTATCTCACCTTCAAGAAGAAAGCAGCATTCTGCATAGCGCAAACGATGTTTCTCTCCTCTTTATGGGGACCTCGCCCCCCTTCATCCCCTTTAGGGTTTTTTTTCCCCGCAGTCTTTCTTCTACTTGCGGCCGTGTTTACGTTGGGGAGACCGCACGGTGCGTCAACGAACGGCTACGCGAACACGCGAAAGACACTTAAAACAAGTCACGCCGAAATTCATTCCGCAGATTGCAATGAATGCGAGGTGTTTCGGATCCAAACTACTATCATCGCCAAGTATAGAGATCACACCTCACACCTGAGATCGGAGGCTTTTCACATTCACGCATTAGGCAATTCGTATGTAAGCCAACCATCGTTGGCTGTATTCCCACAGGAGATCGCCTTTTTTAATCAGTGATGATTTTCCGTATGTATGTGTCACGAAGTTCGTGCATGCCTTGCGTTTCTTTTTCTTTTGTGGGCGAGGTGGCCACGGCGCCTGTTGTTCGCAAGCATGTCGCGACGGAGCAGCGATGATTTTTTCTCCCCGGCGTGGACGGTTGACCCCTCGCGACGCTGGAGGGTCAAGGCCACTCCGCCCTCTCCTCGTATTATGGCCGTGTAGCAAGCGCTTGCGGGGGACGGGAAGCGGTCGGTTGAATGCCCCAGCCCCCTTCCCGACCTTGGCAAGTTAGCATCGCTCCTCGTGAGGACCGGGGCTTTCCATCGCGTTTTTTCTCTGTTTCTTCGTGTTTCTCCCCTTTCAACATCTGCATATCACTCGCGCTGTGCCTTGAGCTTTTGTTTGTTTGGTTGTTTGCCATGGGAACGAGACGGCGGGAAAACCGTGAGCCGAGGAGTTGGCTTGGAGATTTCGGTGCGTGCGGACGTGTGTGAGGTCAGCCAGGGAAGTGGTCGGCAAGGGAGCCTAGGCGGGTTTCTGACGCATAGAGCGCGGCGACGGCGGCCTCGATGACGCGTAGAAGACGTGTAGCCCAAGTTCGCCCGTATCCGCAATCCGCCATCAGCCCCGCGCGCCTCCGCGGCCCGACGCTCCCTGCGACCGGACCTTTCCACCCCGCAGCCAAGTCACCGTTTCTCCCCACTCGCTTTACTCTTTCATTTGTCTATGTCGCTCTTTCTTGTCCGAACCTTTTGTACAGTATTGCTTCGTTGTCGTAACGTGCTGTATAGTAATCACCTTGATGTTTCCCTTTCCCTTTTAATAGTTTTTTGTGTTCTCATTCTGTGTTTGTAATTCGCGTCGCGCCTGTGTGTTGACGCTTTTTTGCTGGGTTTATTTCGTAACATTTTGTCTTTTTTCTTACCGAAGTAAAGGGGTTTGTTGAGGAACTTGTATACGCCTCATGCCTCCGGTCAACGGCTAATCAGGCGTGGCCCCTATCGGCGGTCAGCAGTCGAATCTCATCTTCCGCACGCGGGGTGGAGAAGTTTGTCGCTCTTCCCCCTTCAAACTTACGGAGAATGCAGTGGTGGGCAGGTTGGTCCGATCAAATAAATATAACTTCGCGCCAACAAACATCAGTGCGGCCACGATATCGTCACATTATGTCATGTCATGTTCGTCTCGCATTTTCTTCCCTTATGCTAGGAAGGGAGTGCAGCCTTGTTCGACGTTCCGACAGGCCCCTCGCGAGTCGGTGATTATGTATTTTGAATCGGAATGTGAGGCCGCTAGAGCAATCGCCAACTCTTCTGCTTGTGTTGCACTGCGGTCTCTGAAGGTGAGGCCGTTAACTGTGTTGCTGTTGTGAACCACCGCGACCGTGTACCATCCCCCGTGGTGAGGACTGGAGGCGTCCACGCAGTATACACCTGTTTTGTTGCCATAATGTCCGCTAGTGCCAGGCGACTACCATTATGGTCTTCGTGTGACATGTTGGCTGGAAGAGGTCGCACATGGCGGGTGCGTCTACACAGTTCTGTGATGTGAAACCGGTGGACCATGCGGGCAACCTGGTCCCCCACCTTACGGAGTTTGCCCAATGTGGTGTCTGGCCGTCTGTGTTTGTGCATGTTGAGTCCGAGTACCCGTTTCATCAGTTTCGTGTATGGGACTACTTTCAAGGCTGGCAGGGTGGGTGCGCTGCCAATCCAGTGTCCGACCTCTTTCTCCCTTTCTTCTTTCTCTCCCAAATTCCTCCCTTTCATTAGGGCGCAGTTCCGCAGTTCAGGTGGCTACCGAGGTATGTGAGAGGGATACTGCGCCATTTCCTTTCCTGAAAGGCCTATTTACTTATTTATCAATTTTTACCGGAACGCACTGACCATTGCAGATGCCAAACCGAGAACAGTTGTCCGATATGTCATAGTTTTTGCTCTCTAACGCGGTACAACTGTAGTGAAACGGCAGCATTTCTTGATCTTTTCAACGGTGCGATTTCTAATACGTAAGCAGTGTATGGCTATGTTTGCGATTTCGTCTCACGAGCTTGTCCGCGTGATTACGTCCGAACGAATGATATTATGCGAAAAAGAATAGTACCATCGGACAGAGCATCAAAAAATCTCCTACAAACCCAACCGCGGCGGCTCAATTTCGATGGAGGCGAAATTCTAGAGGCCTGTGTACTGTGCGGTGTCAGTGCACGTTAAAGAACTTTAGATGGCGGGAATTTCCGGAGCCTTCACTACAGCATCTCTCAGAGCCTGAGACACTTTGTGAGGTTGAGCCCGTTAAACTAAACCAAAATCTCGTACGGGAAGTAGGGGAGTTGAGGTGGGTTAATTAATTAGAGCAAAATATGTCCGAGCTGGTAGGCACGATTACGTCCGAACGAATGGGTTTATGCGAATAAGGATGGTACCATCGGTTAGAGCATCAAAAAATCTCGAAGGAAACGTTGAGGGGTCCAGGTGGCTTAATTGGCTAATTACAGCCAAAAATGTCCAAAAAGTGGGCGGTTTCGTGTCATCACGAGCTTGTCCGTGTGATTACGATCGAACGAATGCGTTTATGCGAAAAACAAAGGTACCATAGGATAGGCCAACAAAAAATATCGTACGGGAAATCGGGGTGTTGAGGTGGGTTAATTAGTTGATTAATTAGAGCAAAAAATGTCCAAAAAGAGTCCGCCGCAGGAGCAAAAGTGTCACCAAATTTGCAAACACTAAAAGTATGGCACCACGTGACTGGAAGTGTGGGCGGTGCCAACGCGTCGCGTCAAATCTGAAAACAAAGCGCGGCACCAAGTTAAAACACTCAGATGGGCAATTGATGGAACTTGATTAAGTAGGACAATTAATTGTGGTATGTACAAGGTATCGATAAGATTTCGGTAGTGATCGATAACTGATCAATAAGTGATCAACTTCCGGTTTAAGGGACTTGTTTAAGGGACACATGACTTGATGTCAAGTCTCAGTTGACGTGAATAGTGTGGAAGTGTTATATCGACGCCGTTGTGTGATGTCATAGGGTGTGACGTCATAAGGTCAGACGTCTTAAAGTGTGACGTCATGCTTACGTACTTCTCCAAACAGGGTGCCGCAGTTATATCTAACATTTTTTGTATCATCCGCGAGAACACACTAGCACACAACACATGATGCCGGCTTTTCACGTAATGAGGCCAGCAAGGCTCTCGACGTAATAACAGTAAGAATGAATGTCGCTCGCGACAATCCAAGAGAGCACTCAACCGCGGCAGCCCCCCTTCTGCTGATGCCGCGAGAGCGGTCACCTAACGGAAGTGACGTAGCTCATGTGACCGATGCAAACATTGAGGCTTTGAGCTTTTATGACGTATTCTTTTCTCCTGCGCAACGGCGTGCATATACATGGTCTGTTCTGAAAGTAGTAGGACTGATTTTTTTAAACAAAATTTATTCAAGAGAATAGTACAAACGATTAAGATTTTGCAAGGTAGACCCCTTCCGCACCTACACGCTGCTGCCAATGAGTTTTACAGTTTTCGTACGCCTCCAGGAACGCCTGGACCGGAATGCTGTTTAGCTCCCTCGTCACGGCCTGTTGAACCACCTCTACCGATCCGTGATGTTTCCCCTCGAGCGTCGATTTTATTCTAGGGAATAGAAAAAAGTATGGCGGGGCCAAGTCGAGGCTGTAGGGGGGCTGAGGCAGCGTTGCCGCCTTGTGCTGGGCAAAAAATCGGGGTCCTTATTCACATGATGAAGAAGATCCTACCAGTTGGCTTTTTCCTCCTCTGACAACACTCCCGGCACCAACTTCGCGCACGCTTTCCTCATGGATAAGTTTTCTGTCACGATCTCGAAAATTTGAGTTTGAGGAAAGCTCAAGTCATCAGCAATCATTCTGATACCCATTTTGATACCCATTCTACGATCACTGTTAAGTAAATGTTGCACTCGCTACACATTTTCGTTGGTCTTGCTGGTTGAAGGGCGTCTGGAGCTGTCGTCTTCCTCCACTCTTTCCTTACCTTCTCGGAAAAGCTTGTGCCACTCAAAAAACACCTGATCTACCCATGCAAGCGTCACCGTAGGCCTCCTTAATCATGTTGTGAGTCTCTTTGCCCATTTTACCAAGATTTACTCAAAATTTGATCGCGTATCGTTGATCCAGTAAACGCTCGACGATTCTGCGTGACGAGACGTTTCGACAGGGGTTCACAGTAAATGCGACCTCCTCTCTTCAACGGCCGAGAGCCGACTGCCGATTTTCCCCAGCATTCCCAATATCCCCCTTCAACGATCTTGCACGCGCAGACCACCTCTCGTCCGCCCGTTCGCCCAGGAAAAAACCAGTCCTACTACTTTCAGAACAGACCCTGTATAGTTGTTATAACTACAGGTTGAGTGATGCAACACTGTAGCGCTCTTTACGACGTCGGTTGTGTTTCTGTGGCTACCAATAGCCCTAAAACCCGATGGCTTTATTGCAGCTTCCTTCCAGCGGTGGCTGCGCAAAGCTGAAAACACTCGAGGCGATGCGCTCTGACCAGACGGCACGGGCCGACACTCTCCCTTGAAATTACTGTGAACGCCGCACAAACAGCTAAAGCTGTAAAGATAACCATAAAACGATATCTAGTGCTTACCGTAGACGACGATGCAGCCTTGGAAGATCTCGCGGAGTGCCCGGAGAACTTTTGCGGACACACAGCTGCCGCCTATGTACACCGCCCGCACGCTGCTCACGTCGAGCGAAGGTGGCACGCCACGCTGGGTGATCAACTGCCCATGCGTCGGGTAGGTTACCAGCGTAGTGACCTGAGTAGCCAAGAAAAGATGTGGTCAGAGTGGAGCGTCAGCTCCGGTTTTTCGAGACACTGCCCAGCAACTCCATGCGACAATACTGAGGTATCGTAACTGTATGAGATTGCGCCTATTCGCCGACGGCTGTGCTTCCTATCGGCAAATGTAGTAGAGCAGTCGACAATGAGAGAAAGAACTTCATAAGCAGCACATGGCTCTGGCATGGATGATAATGTTTTAGGCCTGCCTCACTGCAGGGTCAGCAGGCCATCCAGGTAGCGGTACGGGAGCCAAGCCCTCCGGGTTGGGTGACGAAGAGAGAAGTAGGCCGAGTAGAGAGCTACAGGGAAACGAAAACGGGAGGTCTCAAGGAGAGCTCCGGGACTCGGGTATGTGCCTGATATGTGAACCTCAATTAACATTTGAATGTCGCTCTGGTGGAGCAATTGCCGGTGGAATTCGCAAGGCTACCCCAACCTGTAGCTTGCAAGAACCTCGACATCTGAGAGATCCGTGTGGTGTATAATTATTGCAAGAAATCCAGAAGTGGTCGCCTTAGAGATGATTGCGGGGTGAGGTTAAGAGTGTATTGGAATATGTTTTTCGAATGAAATGCTTTTAGCTCCCCGTCATAGGTCACTGAGCTGATAATTACCCCGAAAGTGCGGCGAAACTGATCCTTTACATGATGCCGAACGTTCCTGAAGCTTTCCCATATATTCGATCCGAATAGTATGCAGCGGAAAAAAATGGCATTGGCTTAGCTCAGCTAGGCCAGGATATGCGTAGCAAACGCAGTTTCCTCTACAGACATTTCGGTCTCGACACGCCGTCATTGTCGTTCACATGCTTGGCGTCATCTCTTCGTGAGGCCTTCCTCTCGTTCTCCTTTTCTCGCCTTTCTCGCCACGTTTTCACGCTGTCGGCTGGCCTTGTACCACGCGACGACTTCTGGATTGGGACACTCAATTTTACTCAGCCTGTACTGCTCTCCTTTTTCCATGGTGCGCGTCTGAGGAGCGAAAGCATCCCTTACGGCTTATATCCCAGCAGCACGGCGCGACACTGCGCATGCGCATTGCGGGGCAGCGGCGCCATGGTCGCCATAGTGCTAGTTGCAGTGGTAACAGCGCATGGGCAGTAGTGTGGCCTTTGGGAGGCACCGCGAAAGGCACCGCTAGCCTAGTGTAGCTTTCGCTAGAAAAAGTGCGATGCATTATGGCCCTACCCGCCGCGGTGGCTCAGTGGTTAAGGCGCTCGTGTACCGAGCCGGAGTACCCAGTCCTCCTGAGTGGAGTGAAGGTGAGGGGAGATAGCAGTGCTGGAGGGGCAGGCCACATCATGTGGTAGGTGTCCGAAGACCTCCGCACAGTGCGGACAGCTGCCCGAGAAAGAAGGGCAAAAGTGTTTGAGAGCTGCCGAGAACAGCAAAGTATTAGTATACAGGCGAAGCAGAAGCCACTCCTCCGCCATTGAGAGACCTGTACAAGGCGGGGATAAAGACCGTGTCGAAATTGATAAAGTAAAACAGCGGGGATAAAGACCGTGCCCAAATTCATAAAGCAGAACAATCTTAGAAAGGGGTAAGCTGGAATGAATTCGAGTTGGTGATCGTCGGGGACAGAGGGGAATGGCCTGTGAGAGAGCGCTCGGGCGGCGGCGTCAGCTCCCTTATTTCTCTTAAGGAACATTTGAGCAGGAGCCCAATCTAAACGCCGGTGAGCGGGGTCACCGGTGTAGACGCTGTTTTGGAGAAGGCGGTAGGCTAGGTACGATACCCAGCCCTGCGGGACGCTGCGGCAGGGCCCTCGCGAGTCAAAAATAATTGTTTTCGAAGTGGGATGAGATGGAGCCAACGAAATGGCGACCTCCTCCGCGTTATTGGGTCACGGGCACGGAAAGTAAGGCCGTTCACTGTTTTGGGTTCGTGGACGACCGTCGCCGTGCACCATCCGCCATGGTGGCGGTCGGAAGCATCAACATAGAATACGCCGAGTTTCGATCCAGAGTGGCGGGCCAGGGCTTCCGCTCGGTCAGGCGCCGGCCATTATTGTCCTCACGGCTCATGTTCGCGGCAACACTTGTTGTTGGGCTAGTTGGTAAGACATTCTTCTGAAGGAACCAGCGCAAAAAACACAACGGACAAGAAAAAGGCGGAACACGACGGACAGGAGCGCTGTTCGCGGGAAGCGGGCGCACGTGGAGGGCGCATCTCCACTGGGATAGAATACGTACGCGCTCTTTCATGAGAGTGGTTTGTTGGATGTGTAGTCGGGCAAGGAGGCGGCGACCCGGCGACGTCTTCGAAAGACGTGTGTATTGGTTGGAGAAGTGGACTTCCAGAAGCTCCCGAAATGTGTTCAACATACCCAGCCCCAGGAGGCGCTTGTTGGAGGTTTTCGCAGGGAAGTGCAGAGCCCGCTTAATAATTTTGCGGAGCATGACTTCGAGTGCATCCTCGTCTTTCTTCCGCAGGTGGAGGTGCGCAGTCTAGAATTCTACTGGTTACAAATGCATGCGCCAGCCGCAAGGCTTCCTTACATCGTCATCCCCGGGCGCTTGTGAGAAACCCGGCGGACCAAACGGCCCACCTAGTCCCCCACCTGACGGCGTTTGGCCAGTGTTTTTTCTGGCCGTCTGTCTTGATGTATAAAGAGCCCCAGTACCCATACTTCAATATTTTCAGGAATTGGACTTGTCTGAAGAGAATGAAATTTTGGCTGTGCACTTTGGTGAGGGGCGTTGTGCACAAATTCAGATATTTGGGTGGAGCATTGGAAGCCGCAGCGGCGAGCATAACGGTCCACTATGGTCTCCGCCTCCTGCAGGTTGGCCTCAATGTGTGCGTGGGAACCCTGTCTGGCCCACAGGGTGATGTCATCGGCGTAAGGCGGATGCTGCACACCGTCGACAGCGCCCGGCTGGGTAGTTAGGTGCATCATAGCCAGATTGAATAACAGGGGAGAGAGCACCGCGCCTTGTGGTACAATCCTGGGTTCTAAATGAAAAGGGCCATGTTCCTTATCCTGGATTCGAATGTAAGATTGCCCTCGGTCAGAAATTTCCGAATGTATGGAAGGCGTTTCTGCCGCGGTTAGTTTGAGAAAGGTGGGTGAGTATGATATCGTGGGTAATGTTGTCGAACGCTCCATTCAATTCCAAGGGGAGAAGAACGTTGTCATTGTCGCCATGTGTTCCGGCTTAACATTTGCCGTCAGGCCGCAATAAATCTCGCCACCCAGTTGAAGTCGGCGAGTTAGCCCGCATACTGAGCCGCTCGTTGAGTGAACTCGGCGCGCGCATCTGGCGTCATTCCGCGACCTAACGATAACTTAATGGCTTTCTTCGCTCCCCCTCCAATGCCACCCCCGTGCGGCCGCAATCACAGCGCCGGATTGGTGGCTGGGGAAGAAGTGGCGATTGCTCTAGCTGCAACACACACTAGCTTGGATTACATTCTTACACATTCATAGACAGCGTATCGCAATTACCTAAGGGGCAGGGTCGCACCGCTAGAAGCTAAAATCCTGCAAGATAGCTACACCAGTGGCTACCAACCCACACACAAACACTTAATATGGTTAGCAGGTCAACAGGGCATCCCACGGAACGAGAGCGCACATGCCTCAGCCCGAGCATTTCTCTCCCGGGCACCCAGTATAGATGCCGTAAAACCTCCTACCCCACCACTAACTTACACCGACATACTTCAGCACTTTAGATTATCCTGTCGGGTATACCCTCCGCCGGCTATGATACTAAAGAAAAGGCAGGAACTACGCCTCCGAAAGCTACAGACCAACACTTACAGCAACCAACAGAGACTACACGTAGTAGACCCGGAGTCATTTGACTCAGAATGCAGATTCTGTGGTGAGACGACGGACCTGTACAACAAGGTATGGGCCTGCCAACGAAATGAGGCGGTCACTGTTAATAACCAGCCGACGCAGGTTGGATGGAAGGCAGCTCTGACCAGCTCGGGCGAATCGAGTCAAAAAGAACTCATCTAAAGAGCACGGACAGCAGCCTACGCCAATGGAGTTCCCGACTGAGAGCTCCAACCGCCGCTACAACTTCCTAAACAATTTCATTGAAAAAGTTGGAGGACGCTTAAGCTTCGCCTTTAAGAGTGGAACCCGACTGCGTGTTGCATCCAGCCAGGGAGTCCGCGGAGTCGCCCGTTCGGCGCGACGCCTTGCCCTTTGGCCAAATCGCTCGAAGTCTCTAGGAGGTCCCTCAACAAACTCGATGCCACGAACGCTAGCATAGCTTACGCTCCGAACGAACGAGCAGCAAGCCGCAAGCTTCGTGGTGAACGCGCCTTGGATATGCTCTGCCTTGTTCGCCGCTCACCGCATGATTCCTGCTTCCCTGCATGGCTCCACTGCGCCCGAACGAGACGAGAGGGAGGCGCTGCTGTCGCGCGCTATCTGGTAGGTCAGTAGCGTACATTGCTAGGAGGAGGAGGAGGGAGTCGCTTTAGTGAGCGCTGCCTGATGGCGCTACGTGCACGCCAAGCGAAGAGGGAAAGTAGCGAAAACATACTTTGCTACTCGTTTAACGGCGACTTCTGTGATTTCCATGCTCATAATTACTAATATACAGCGAAGTACATGTCTCTAAAGCACCCTTTTAAGACAACACCGTATTCAATGGACTCACCTTTGTTCCTTCCAAACCATCGATCTTGCGTGCCGGAGTGACTAGGGCCTCCGGAGTGACGCACTCCGCAGGCCCTGGTTCGATTCCCCAACTCGAACAATTTCCTACTTGGTTTTATTTACTAAAACTTCTGGGATTCTTCGCTCACGGCTAGTGCCGCCGAAGACGACACCTGCTTTTCTGCGACACGGGGCCCTTAACGCTAAGACATTAATATTTTCTCCACCACCGGTGGCGGCGGATCTCGATATGCGCACCACCAGAGCCGAAACGCATAGCCGTTCGCCACTTCGAACCGCCGGCCTATATAAATAGTTTATTCTCTGCCAGTTCTTTCTGAGCCATGAGCGAGGCAACCGCTGGAAGTCCTTCGTATGCCGCTACTGCTAAACGAGCTGCCAGAGCAGAGGCCCAGCGCCGTCGCCGCAAGAATCCAGAGGTACGCAGCGTGCCGCCGAAGCAGAAGCTTACCGTCGCCGCCGTGAAATTCTTTGCCTTCGAATTCTTTGAAGCAGGTAATGGGCTGCGCTGAAATTTCGCACTTCAAGTAAGGTAATAGTCGCCAATTTTTTTCCAATCAAATTAGTGTTTGAAGAAGGAAAATGGCGCAGTATCTGTCTTAATCGCGGTGGACACCAGCACCGCGCTGTAAGGAACGGATAAAGGAGGGAGCGAAAGAAGAAAACAAATGGTCTACACCCCTCGGCTGTCGTCTGTGCTTCCAGATTCTTGTTCTGCGCTTCTAGATTCTTCGCCGCAGTACTGCAGAACACCTGCTAGCGGCTGTATCGTTGCTGTAATCTTTCATCCGTTCCTAGGGCGTTGCGAAGTGCTTGGCATAAGTTCTTGCCTTCTCACAGGGGCCCAGGAATGGTGCCGGATGAACCAAGAAAGAGAGAGGCGGGAATACAGCCGAGCGCATCGCTAAGGCAGATAAGCAGCAGGTGAGGAGTACCCATCATCAGCCTAAGTATAAGGAAGGCCTCTCCCATTTCCCTCCTTGTAACACTGTCATCTACAGCGGCAGCCAATATACCCACTCAGACTTTCTTGCCTCATCCTATCACCCAACTTTCTATTGCCCCTCGATTCCTCGTCGGAAGACGAAGTTGTTCTGTTTCAGAACGCTGCCTTCACGACTCTGCAGGTTTTTTTCTTATTTGTGTTATAACCAGGGAGGGAGGCGCTACTCCCTCTTTTTCACGTCAGTGGAGGTGCAATCTGCTGGGCCTCCTTTTGGAGCCCGGTGGATCGCCCGCAACCGCGCAGAGAAAGCGCCTCTACCACCTGAGCGAAACGCGCAGCCAGGACACTGTGGTGTACCCAGTGCTAAGCGATGACTCCTCTACCGACGACGGGTTCGTACCGGTTGTCAGCAAGAAGGTCAAGAGTAGGCCGCGCAGACAAGTAAAGTCATCCTCATCGATCCCGTCAACAATGATGAGGGCTTGTTTGTGCGATAGGAACCATCCGAGACCGTCGGACCTCGGATGGTTCCAATCATTTGCCTTTATAATTTTCTGTTGGTGGTACCTTATTATGTTGAAATCTCTCTTGATAGTACTATTTGTGAGTGGCTTTTTGTTTTGACCCCTCTCCCCTCTGTATGCCCTTATGTAATACCCTATTCCCTGGACCTGGAGCGTTTTTGAACAAAAACTAACTAAACATAATAAAACACTGGCTTGCATTGTTCGACCTTTAATAAGCAGAGCTCAACACTGCCATAACTGAGATCGCTAGTTGAGGACAATAGTGAAGACCAGAGAGCCACGCAGAGGACATGTCTAATTTTTAGCTCTTTCTGCAGGATTGGCGACTGGCAACGTTCGTTTCGATGCCTTTACTCACCTTGTACTTGGGTATGGGTGCAAGAACTTCGCTGAGGTCCGTAGGGGCGGCCAGTACCACCTCGACATGATGGGTAAGCATAGTGAAGAGGAGCCAGATGGGCGAGGCGTGCATCAGCGGCAAATAGGCAAGACAAATGACCCCCTTGCAGAATCCCTGGTTCTTGTAGCTGCACGCGACACCATGCGGCGACCGTTAATGACGCTGCAAGAGAATCTAGACAGACTTGGAGGATGGGTCGGTTGGGGGCAACACAAGCAAAAAGAGGCAACTTCTTACAGTTCGTTTCTGTGACGCTGCTCAAGTCAATGCGTTTCAGGCGTCGACATAGAACTTTGGAGGACTTCTGTGGTAGCGAAAATCAAGGACATGGCTCTACCTCTTTTGGCTCTGTGAGAATGCGCGAGTAAATTCTTTCTTTGGTGCATACCAGTGCGTTCGCGAATGTTTCCTGCAGTGTTGTCCTTTCTTAAAGCACGACGTTTTATGTACCTGTTTGGCCAAGGTTTTCGTGCCTGCCCCGGAAATTTTGATTAACGCAACCTTAGTGATGAAGAAAAGAGGCAGGCCCATTCCACACGAAAGGAGAGGACGAAATGTCTTGATTTTTTATATTGGTGAGTAAAAAATTACGCCAGTTCGCACAGATAGAAAGAAAAGTGTAGAGACCTCCTTTAGGAAAAAAATCTTCACCAAATATCTTGCTCATAAATGTAAGAAACAGCAATAATCTACGCGTTTTCAAAACAAAAACTATTTTTCTGCACCCGTTGCACACTACATGTATACAGGTATTAAGATCCCATGTCGTGCCCCCAAAAGATTAACCGTGGATGATGTCTTGGTTAAAAATAGAAGCACTGAAGCGAATTTTGTAGCTTTGCGCATTATTTAAAGTAAATTTATAATCTAAATTATTTTGTCATAATGTTCGCAGTGTTTTCTGAAAGCTTGCAATAACATTGTAAGCGTTAAAATTTAAAGCTCCTCTTGGGTTTGTATTGAATTTAACTATCTTTAACTAGAATCAACTCCTGTTTCGGCTAAATCACTCGTCTAATATAGTTTGAAATATAATTAAGAAAACGAATAGCACCAACATCGTTCATCAAATTGCTTACCTACGCTCGCAGTGAATATGCGCATGCTCTGGGATGACACGGCAAAAATGCATGTATAAATTCTTGTGCTTTTGTTTCTAATAAAGTTGTTCGAAGTAAGCGCTGTGTGTGTCTACTCGTTCTTGGTCCCGTGTCCTGTTTGCGCTATTGCTCCGAAGCATCAACATGTCTGCAATCGCAATACTCTTTTTGTCGCACTATATTAACTTAGCATCTTCTTCCTCGCTACATGTTCACCACTGTTCCAAACAAATATACCATAGTATAGCATGTTCAGGACCCCCCGTTCTTTCGAACAGCTTGTCGCGATTGATACGAAATGCATGTCATACGAGTGCATAGCACAGAGACATGCCCTCTATGAAAGCTTAATGCAAACCACACTTCGAAGGGTACTACTCAAGACAAACCCTTGAAAACAGAAACAAACGAAAAGGTGCTTGAGGTACTGCGATATATCCTCAGCTTGTGTCCTAAATTTTATTTCTTAGTTTTGGTGTCTTTCTAGCTCCTTGTTTCTTTATAATGCTGGTCATCCAAAAAGAAACATGAAAAATTTCCGGAAAGATTCACAAATAGAACAGACACAGCAATTCAAACCAGGAAGCAGGAAAAAGAGCTAGCTTATTTGGAGTAACTCTTTCACCTTTGCCCTCCACAGATCAACCAATACTAACCCGGGCGCTAATTACAAAGTTATATCAGCCACTGTTTGTTTTCTCGAGGACAACTGCCCGTCCTGCGGACAAAGGTTTGCAGTTGCTCTGATTGTAGCCCAATTTAGGCTTTCAGTGAACATGGAGAAAGAGCAAACGGAGTTTTAGCGAAAAAAATTGTTTCGCAATAATACCTTTTTGTAAGGCAGCTAGTCGTCCACAGAAAGTTGAAAAATTTAATATTTCAATTTCATTGTCATATATTTCATATTTCAATTTCATTGTCATATATTTCATATTTCAATTTCATTGCCATATTAGTTTTACTAATATGACAGAAATCATTTTCAAAGTGTTGGCAGAGATAGCGAGAATGTACAGTATCATAACAACAAAGAAACTATCCGGATGGTTACCGCTGTACAACGCGAGGCTTCGCAACCGCTATTCAGGTATTTCTCTTCGTGACATATGATGGTAAAATATTTTGACCGGCATGCATGTACACATAGTTGTAGACCATTTTTTTTCGCTTTCCAGGCATACTCGTTCTTCGCCATACCTCCTTTTTATTTCTCAGCTCCAGGAGCACCGCCGGGGAGCCTGTCCTGAGCCGGCGTGTTTTTAAGCACCCGCTGCAGAAGGAGCGTGCCACATTTCCCTCCTGGCCACAATCTCTCTCCCCTTTCTGCTGTAATTACCCTTCCGATGATTTTCATAGGAATCACATTCTGGTTACACATTCATGCCACCTTTGCCACACCCTACTACATCTATTGTTACCCTCCTCTTTCCCCGTAGTTACAACCCTACGAACACGCCCACTAATACTGCGACACCAAGCCTAGTGAACGTGGTTTGAATATCATTCGCTGTAATAATTCACAACTCTTTATTTAGGTTCGTTGCTTATCCGAATCTCGTACGAAGGAAACCTGAAAAGGGTCATGCCGTTTTTGATCCCGCACCCCCCCCCCCCCCTTCCCACTCCGCCCGTTCACCTGTCTACCCCAAGCGACTTTTTCCAGTCATCTAAAACCCCGCACACGTATGTTCCCTTCTGTTTAAATGCACTTCAACGAACATATCGCCGCTATAATATCGCGATTCGCCTTCCTGCATTTTTTATCAAACTGGTTGCAGGTCGCGCTCTTTCTTCAGCTGCTCTACCGCGAGTTAGGTCTGTTGGAGTCGTGAGATTGGCATTACTGCAGATTTCTTACCCAAAGGTTACCAATTCAGCGATGAAGTTGCGGTGTCTGATTAGAGCCGCTTTCGGCAGACCGGTCGACCCGCTAGACTGGAACACAAGGAGCACGTCTTCTGGGTCGGCCGGCGCTGGGGGCACAAACTGACTCCGAGGTGTCTCCTTGAGCTTTGAGAAGCTGACCATTCCGTCGTACTCGCCCGATACCACCAGGGCCTGCAAGGAAATTTGCGCATATTTTTTTGAAGTGAACACCATGCAGCCCTGTAGCATTACAACAGCGTAGTTGGCAGAGAAATAATAATTAGATGATCTCCCATAGCTACGAGCCCTAGCAAATAATGAGTGGAGTGGGAGCACACACAGAAACAACGAAACAGGGCTGCAGAACAAACAAATAACAAAAACAAAAAAGTGGTGATCGATATTTAATTTTGTGGTGATTAGTATCAAATAAAAGCACTTTCACAATTCTGAGATTAGCGTATTAATATACACACGACGCAAGTCGGCCACGCAAAAAACTTAGATTACTATGCGAACATGAATATTCCCTGCAGTTTTCTTTCTTGTGAGTCGCATGTATTTTTAAACTGTGGTATTTTATGGCAATAATAGGGTAAACTTTCTGAGGTACTCTTGATCGTCGATGGATGTGTTATCTTTGTAAACTGTGAGTAGAAGTGTAAACTTGTGCTAGCTGTTGCGACATCTCTGCGGAACAGCGCAATAACACAGACGAGTAATGATACACACAGACAGTGCGCTGACGTACAGCAAGAACTCAATATAGCTCGCAGTCAGCGTCCTGTCTGTGTGTTTCTTCGCTCATCCGTGTATCGGCGCTGTTTCTAAGATAACCCTTTCAGGCACTTTGTATATGGGGCACACTTACAGCTTTTACTGAGAAACTGGTGCACTTCGCAGAGATTTCATTATTGCAGTCAAAGTGAGCACCTTCTTGTTGCAAATAAGGTGTTTTTCTGTACCATGTAGCGAACGCAGTAGGTAATATATCGCGGAACACTGAGCTAGGTAGCACTTTGTCCGCCGTTTTCGTGCAGAAAGATTTTGCCGCAAGTGAGAACATCGATTGTTTTTTGCCGCAAGTGAAAACATCGATGGTTTTTCCTCAGTTTGGAGCGTAATGTGCATCTTTGAAACACAAAGTGATTCCACGATCCCTAGGGTGCTTTCCTTACACGCGAGAACATTTCGATGGTACTATATATGACAAATCTTGCACTTTGTACGGAATTCTTCACATCGTTTTAAAAACTGACCCGGTGACCTTTCACGCTCGGAAACTAACAAATTCCTTTTCTTGAGGCCTGGATATACTACTTAGGTGAGAAAATAATTGATTTCACTCAAAACAAAATGGCGCCTGAAAAAGATAAAAGCACAAGCTTGAGCCTCTTCGTCTGGCTCCTTTTCTGCCATGCTTCTAGTACGGCGTGTTTATTTTCATGGTCAGAGCCTTTACTAGCAACGTAGCCAGCCCGAGTGGTCCTCCAATTGAATGTAACTGAAGGGCATTGTAGAAACAGCGGTCATAGGAACCCACTTGCTCAAGAAAGAGAAAAGAAAGGATAAAAAGAGCAGGAAAGATGACGGCAGGAAAATATAAGAAAAGCGAAGGCAGGACTGAGAAGATTCAGAAAAAGAAGAAGAGCAGAAAGAGAGGGCAGAAGGAAAGTAGACACCATGGGGTACAAGATGCAAGTACGTCACGGCTATTGCTGAAATCATTCAGTAATTCATTAATTCACTCATTCACTTTATTTTCTATAAGAGGCTGGAAGGTTTTCGGGGCTAAAACTGCTCTAGGGAGCTTGACGTGGCTTCTGAAGCCCGCACTTGGCTTTACATAAACGGATAGTCAGTGAAACTACAACTTACAGCTTATATTAGATAGCTGTGTAGCAACAAAAAAAGGGAATGTCAGAATTCCGTTCTCAAAATATCCTGTTTGCATTCTAAAAATTACCGTGAATACAATTTATTTGAGAAGAGCTATAAAAAATGAATTGTGTTGTACTGGACTGAAAATCAAAAATAGTCTAACAGAAGTAAAGAGCAGCACATACGCACTATATTGTTACAAGCAGTGGTTTATTGCGGGCAAAACGCACGACTATGGTCCGTTTGCCGAGTGCGAGCACGAGCCGCCTTTACGTCACTGTCATTATGTTCAGCATAAAGAACCCATCGGCCCAAAAAGCAGAGTGATGTGTCAAAGGGGATGCGGATGGCAGTCGCCTCGAGGGAGCAAAAAGAGGACGGATTCCAATCCGTGCAGTAGCGCGGGCCAGCGTAGACTAAAAAATTGGATGGACACTTAAGCTCCGCCTTAATGGTATAACTCGCTAGCGTAGTTAGTTAATTGCCACATATACCGAAGGTCATCCTCTACTCTCCGTTCATAGATCCGTGGAAGTCTTCAAAACTCTCCTGCCGCAGTGGTGCTGCGGTTAAGCGACGCGCCACTGCCCTGCGATGGTAGGTACTTCCAGCGCTAGGCCTTGCGCGACCCTGATTGCTCTTCACGAGCAACCAATCATTAATTTAACTCCCACCTGCCACGATGAACAATTTGGTCACTATCTGTTGGGCAGGTTGTGATGACGCCGGAAGGTCACGTGCCCCAGGCGGATCACCTGCCTCCTAGGTTGCTATCTGAGGACCACCTGCCATCCCCATGATTTTTCGTGCACAACGAAGACGACGCCGACACCGGATTTTCTGGTGACCAAGTTCAAAATTATAACACTGCGACACGAATACATGAGCAAGGCTACCAGTCTGGTTCCGAGCAATTGGTCTGTGGCCTTCGCTCCTCCGAAACTCAAATTCAGCTCTCAGAGGCAGTCTCGGATGTGGACAACCACCTGCTAACCTCTGGGAGGCCCGGCATTGCCTTGTGCGTCGGTGGTGCCGTCAAAAGCACAACCGGAAACTTAAAGCTCGCATATCCGAGCTCACTCAACGAACGGCTGAGTATGCGGTCCAAAACGCCGGCTCCAGCTCGGTGGCCAGATGCAATACGGCCGCGCGGCAAATGTCAAGCCGGAACACGTGGTGACTTTTTCGCGCTTTAATTGACCCTACGCAAACACGCGCGGAAGCTCAAATACACCGAAAAGAGCGATTGTTGGGCTAGTTGGTTCACGACACTCGAACGAAAGAGCTCGAAAACATGCGACTACAGAAAACATTTCTGTCTGTCTGTCCGTCTGTCTGACTGGGGGGGAAATCTAACTGTGTGGCCTGGTCATGCCCCCCCCCCCCCCCCCCTCCCCTCCCTCGTCAACGGATACGGGCCGGTGTAATTTCGGCTACTAGGCTTTGTTCCGGTGCAACGCCAGCAGTGGGGATGGGACGGCCGGGACCCATCCTCTGGGGATGCAAAACCCCATTGGAGTGGCAGCGACTCCCAGGCGACTGTGAGGGCCAGCCGCGCGCGTGAGGTCCGATGCCTGAGCGGAGGCACGCCTGGGTTTATACTCAGGTTCGACCCACGAAATCCCGCACGGAAGGCATGTCAAAACATCAAAAGGTTTTTAAATACATGCTATCTCTCTCCGCACGCGGAGGCGTGCGAGTCTGGCTACCGACGCGCCGGTTTCTGGTTACGGAGAAACCAGGTCCGCGCGGGAGTTTATAGTAGCCAGGCTCTGAAACGGCGCCTCGAGGAAGCGGCCTCACGGCCGGCCGCAGGGCTGTAATGGCCTTTGCGGGACGCCGGGGAATGGCGCATAGTACGACCTCGATTTCGTCTGGCAAAACCGTCGATGTTGTGGAGTACCGGTCGACTAGGCCCGGGCCATCTCACCCTCAGCCACGTTCTTGGTTTGTGGCCCGGTCGCCCGGCCTTGAACACTCCCTCCTCAGTAGGAGAAGAGCAAGCTAGGGGAGGAAATAAGTGCATGGCTGGTTGGTTGGCAGCACAGATGGGTCCCCACGGAGGTGTTAGGCCATGATGTCGAGGGCCGGAGGGCTGTTAGGCTGACGACCTAAGCCTCTACTGGCTGGATCACATCACACATACTTCCGGTGTCTGAAAAAACCGCGAAAAGCACTCGACGGTAAGTAGCCCGCTGGTTGGAAAAGCCCCCTATAGGGTCGTGGAGGGGCCCCAGGTAGCTGCTGACCCCGTGTTAGGTTTTCCTGTCTCCGGCGGTCGGAGCCCGCTGCGTATGGTGGGTGGTCGGGCATCCCGTGAGTGGGGCCGCACCATTGGGAAATCTTGATGCTCTCCCTGCCCTGGCCAGGCAGGCCAGGAATGGAGCCGAGATAATGAAGGGTAAGAGCAAAAACCTCGCTGTCCGATTCCCATTCACAATTCCATAACCCACTCTTGATAATCATTCATCCCATACCTTTTACCCATCCTTCCTGCTACTTCCCAGGGGATATCAGGGGACTCTCCCCGGGCCCGGTCCCCCGGCTGTGGGTCGCTGTAGTAGCTTTTCCCTTTTCTTTTTACTTTTCTACCTACGGGTGGTAAAATTACCATTTGTCTACGGGCCTATTTTTTTATATTCGAATTGGGTTAAGCCTGTTGTACGTATGTGGTGGAGGCAACGGGCTTATTATTTTTATTTCCTTTTCGGTTTCCCCAACCTATTCTTTGTCTGTCTGTCTGTCTGTCTGTCTGTCGGTCGGTCGGTCGGTCGGTCGGTCGGTCGGTCGGTCGGTCGGTCGGTCGGTCGGTCGGTCGGTAGGTCGGCGGTCGGTCGGTCCGTCCGTCCGTCCGTCCGTCCGTCTGTGTGCCTGTCTGTGAGGCACCTCAGGGCGATCGGGCCGCGTCATAGCATGTGTCGCGTTACCCGACACCGTGGAAGGACCTAGCTCCGTGCCTTGTGCTTCGAGGCGCGCGCTCTCTGCGCTTTTCCATCAAACATAAATAAAAGAGCGGTATTACAGTTGCCGTGCTGGCTGCTATTTCCTTCATTGTGGTCCACGCGAGACTGCATATTGTATGCTTTCCTTTTTCTGCTCTCTGCTGCCTGTCGCCATTGTGGGCCCGTTCTATCTTCGAAATCCAAAATACCCTCGCATATCGCATACCACCCGCCGAATGCCATGCGATATCTGCGTTATATCCAGCCCTAAGGATGCATGACTGCGAGTGAGGGCAAACTGTGGTGGTTATCTTGTAAAAAATGTGTCGGTTGGTTAGTTTATTAGGTGTAACGCCCCAAAGCGACTCAGGCTATGAGAGACGCCGTAGTGAAGGGCTCCGGATATTTCGACTACCTGGGGTTATTTAACATGGTCTGACATCGGACAGTACACGGGCCTCTAGAATTGTCATGCAAGGTGTCGTGCTCTGTGCTGAAGAAGCGTTAGGAGACTGTCACTTGCAGCGCGAGAACTGAGCTTCACAATTTCTTTTGTCGCTTTTAAAAAAATACGTACATTTATGCAAAAATAAAAGGCAATAAACAGTTCTGCTAAACCCACCATCGTTTGTGTTTTCACTTCGACCACGTCAGGGTGAAATTAACGAGTTTTTACATCACAAAACGGACTTTTCTGCAGCTTCAGTTTTTTATTTTAGTTCGACGTATTCAGTTTCGTCAGCTGTAACATTTTTTTATATTGTCACGTTGTAGTGACGGCAGTCCAGCGGTCAGGAAGACACCAGAAAGACTTTCAAACGAAGCTTTTTATTTGGGCTGACTTGCGCCCGCAAAATAACTGAGTCACTCGGTGGCGGCGTAAGCAACAAGCGTGCTTGTCAATCGTCGAACTACGAATGCCCGCTGCTCGCGGCATCGTTCAATTTAAAGCCGGCAAGGAAACTTCGAGATAACAGGTCGAGATCATCTAGAGTAATCTAGAAACACGCAGATGGCTGTGAACAATCGCTGTTCATGGCTGTGAACAATCGAGATTAGTCCGGCCGTTTCTCGCGTCACGAACAAAAGTGATAACGACCCTTTCCTGCTGCCTTGAGCGTGAACGAACAAACACTGCAATGATACGTGGCATTACCCCCCTTCCAAAGAAGCATCGCCTCGATGCTTTAAAATGAAATTAAACACGGAGAATGCTTCGAGAACTTAGAGTCCTTTAGCGTTCCTAATAAGGTGTAAGGGCAGCGGTAAAAGCTTCAAGTCTGGCCGTGTCGTCGTCGGTGTTGTCGTCGGTGTTGTCGTAGTTTTTGTCGTCGTATTTGTCGTCGTAGTAGTCGTCGTCGTCGTCGTAGGGGTCGTCGTCGTCGTCGTAGGGGTCGTCGTCGTCGTCGTAGGGGTCGTCGTCGTCGTCGTAGGGGTCGTCGTCGTCGTAGGGGGCACGGTCTTCTGTTTTCGTCGATGGAGGATCTTAGTTCTTGCGCTCAGAAGCAACCTCACCTCCAGAGGCTGCTTTATTCAGTTTAACCTTCGGGGGCTGGGGAAGCGTCCACGCACTGCGTAGCCTCGGCTAGGAGATACTTAGCGCGGTGACGATGGCGACGGAGAAGGCGATAGGCGGCTCGGCGATGAGTATCCTTCCCAACGCAAAAAATCCTCGATTTCGGCTGGTCGCTGGCCGGGTCGGGGTCGTGGGGCGCCGTAAGGGAACCCTCGGATGCCCATTCTCCTGTATGGGCAGTACCGGAGAATGTGACCGGCTTCTCCGCAGTGGAAGCATTGTGGGCGGCGCTGGTCGGGTGTTCTCCACTCGACGCATTTCCTCGGCCGTGTACGACGCTCGTAGGACGGGCGAGTTGGGGCGAGAGGGCGGCGCTCCAGCGCAGCTGGCTAAGGGCGATAGGGGCTTGGGTCCCGTCGTCGAGGTACAGGACGGCGCACTGCTACGACGTAAGTCATGCTGGAGGCTCCAGAGGCTGCGTGGTAGACTGGAGTCAGGTCTTCCGGCGAATAACTCAAAGGTCTGGCGTCACGACTTGCAGGGGTTGTCCGGTACTTGGAAGGTACCCGGCACCTCCACCAGATGTCACGTTGTAGTGACGGCAGTCCAGCGGCCAGGAAGACACCAGAAAGACTTTCAAACGAAGCTTTTTATTTGGGCTGACTTGCGCCCGCAAAATAACTGAGTCATTCGGTGGCGGCGTAAGCAACAAGCGTGCTTGTCAATCGTCGAACTACGAATGCCCGCTGCTCGCGGCATCGTTCAATTTAAAGCCGGCAAGGAAACTTCGAGATAACAGGTCGAGATCATCTAGAGTAATCTAGAAACACGCAGATGGCTGTGAACAATCGCTGTTCATGGCTGTGAACAATCGAGATTAGTCCGGCCGTTTCTCGCGTCACGAACAAAAGTGATAACGACCCTTTCCTGCTGCCTTGAGCGTGAACGAACAAACACTGCAATGATACGTGGCAATATGTAGTATACATGTAGGGAAGCAATGTGGCAGCTACTTAATTTCCGAGAGGAGGTAGTTGTGTAAAAAAAATCTTAAATTAACAATTTTCACCTTTTACTTAAACTGTAAATAATAATTTTAGCGAATAAAAATACATGACCTGAAATATATCAATATCAAGAATTTTTGCAACTGTCATTAAAAATTTGCAAGGTGCTTCTTAATATTTTGATTATTGACCAGTGCCCGGTTTCACGCTTTTTCGAAACGTTCAAACTGTGCTCACCTCACGGATAAATTTCTTCGGCAGAGATATCTGCGGCTTAGATTACGCAAGTTCCGGTAAGTTTCCATGAATTTTTTTGTACAAATCAATGATGGTTGAGCCCAGCGTCTGGGACGTTTGGGGTGGAATGCCCACATACCAATCATTTCCAGCCCGCGTTTAAAATATGTCTGGAGCCGCACTGCTAATAAGAGCCAGTCGGTTCTTCCACTGCCTTGCCACTGCCTTCTAAACAAGCATGTCCGAGAAAGCGATGAACTAATCGTGGCCAGTTGCACTTACGAAATCTGTCGTTGGTGGGGCCACGTGTGATTCACGTTTGCCTCCTTTTACGCAATGTCCTGGTTTCTCATTGCTCTGTTTTCGGTATCACGGGACGCTAGCCTGTCAATGTGCCTTGAATTAGTATTCCGTGTGTTCGTTTCACATGTTTTTACATGGCGGTTTTGTCGGTTATTTCTGAGCCCTAGCTTTTATTTGCGTATATACCGCCAATGCTTATCCGTAAACCTTTCTTATGAGGTTCAAGGTTTCTTCTTGTGCCAAGCCAAAAAGGCGTATTAAGTTGGGCAGAGAAATATGTGCACGCTCACGGGGCACAATCTGTTCAGCCCGGCGTCTTTCTCAGCCATCCTAGGCTGCTTCACCGCTTCCAAAACCTGGGCAAGTTTTTTTTCGAGACTTGAATATTACAATGATGTCAGCTTCGGTGAAATTCCGCATGGGCATCTGAAATCAGACTTCAATATCGGTTACTTTAATTGGTTCCTGGACTACACTGAGAGGCGATTGGGGGGGGGGGGTATATTTTAAACTTCGAGATTTTCAACCCGTTTAGGGTGAAGATTGCAGTTGCTGGAATGTTCGAGATGGATGACCTGGTATTCAAATGCTTTTCACTTTTTTTCCAATGTAAACGTTCGAACTCGTCCTAGCATAGCTTAACGAGTAATGTTTTTTTAAGTTGTGATCATGAGGGATTTCTGGGGCGCAAGGGCATCTGCGCATCCAAAGGGCATTCAAAGAGCGCCATGGCACGAGGGTGTCAATATACACAAGGTGGGGCCGAAGACGCTTTTTTCCAAGCATTTCACCGCCACGGAGCCAAGCACCAGGATAAGGGAATGCTTGTGCCCGTTGTATCACCGGTGAGTACGAGGCGGCACTAAGGATTGAACCCCGCACTTCTCGCATGCGTGGCTGATGCTCGTACACTAGACCACAGCTGCCGTGTTTGTTTGAGTTATGCTTATATTTATGTAGTACCACCTTGGCATAAATCATTTGCCAGAGGCACATCAGTTTCCGTGGACGCAAAGTTCACAAATGTATAGTCATTTCCAATGCTAGGTTCCTACACAATCGACTCTGCACTCAAAGCAGCCTCGCAAGCGCCACAAAGTATGGTATTTCAGCTTGTGTGGCAATGTTCTCTGTCTGCTACTAGGTCAGCGCATTTGTGTCCCGTAGGATGCTTCCATACCTTAACAGAAGGCACACTCTTGCACACCTCCTTGGTCTTCTCTGCGTTCGCCATGTCACAGTAGACCACGGAAGGGTTTGCCATCTTCAGAAGCCTTGCCATTTCCCCTGCGAAGCATACAATAAGAGACAGTCTGACTGCATTGCATAACTTACAGCAGCCTGCTCGTAGTCTGTACTCTACGCTGTGTGTTCTGTAAAAAGGGCAATTGTAGGCGGCTTTAATTAAAAGTAATTAATGAAAGCGTCTCACTCTTTGAACTGTTCCTTTGGTCAGCGACCGAGCTATTAATCCATATTTTCAAAGCAGCACGCACCATGATACAATAAAAACAGGAGACAAGTTTCTTATTCCAGGAAAAGACGTCGATTCTTTGCGCTCAAGTCGGCTGACATGCAACGTTAGATAGCCTAGCGGCTTATTACAGAAGAATAGTCTAGCGCCTTTGGTACCGCTAAAGGGGCTCTGAAACACCCTCTGAGGAGAGCCAATCATCTGTGCCATCCACTGCATTGTGCTGCAGTGAACAACTGAGCCAAATAATACAATGCAACACGGAACAGCAAACCCACAAACACTCGCGAAAGTTGGCGAGCCCTTTCCGGCGAGCTTTTTTATGCTGGCACCCTCCTCGGTCGCAAGCTTATGCGTATACGAGTGGAGAGACGGCTATTGGTTACATTCTTTCAGACGTCAGGCAGCTATCGTGACCGCTGCCAATAAGAGGCGTATCTGTCGCAGATCAGGAAGCTCCACCCCCGGAGGTGGGGCCGGAGAGGCACTCCGACCTTCCAGCGGGCAAAAAGTACGAGAGAAGAGGGAAGGGCGCGAAGACGCTTAAATTCAAATTTAGACTACAGATACCTAGGTTTCTACAAAGTGCACTGAGAAACTCTTGCGGGAAAATATTCGTGAAGAGGGGTGCTTTAACATCCCAGACATACCACAACTTTATTAGAGACCCTTTCAAAGCCTATTCAAAATAACTTTTTCAAACTGCTCACTGCTGTAAGTATTAATTAATGGCACGAGAGAGTTCCAGAATTGTGTCATGAGGGTCCCGCGCACGGTCTGTATTGGTCAGACCGGCCGTGTTTATGACCGGTCCATGTTTTTATGTGTTTTTCATGTGTCCTTTGCTATTTAATCTGGACACTTCCTATCAATAAATTCAGTTGTGAGACAGCGCTTATCCTTGTTCCCTTGCTTCTGTCCCGTTCTTCTCACGCACTGGTTTTTTCCAAACATGCACTTGCTGCACTCGAGGCAAACTAATCACGTAATCTCTCGATAAGTGAGCTGTTACCCCTATGGTAAAGGACTAGATATAGCTCATAGTGGCCCAGTAGGGGCTCACGACTAACTTCTTGAGAGCGCATGTAACGTTCAGTGCCCGTATATTTGATATTTGACTAGTGGAATAATTTCCACTAATCTCTTACAACTTGCCTATTTGAAAACCCCTACTCAATGCAAGTTTTTTAAAGAGCGATGGTCCCTATCATTGCTGACAGGTACCAATCGTCTGTAACTGAATATCTTCAAGAACAAATTAGAGCTTTAAACTCTGAACTTTAAATAAAAATAGAATTAAATGTTTACCTCTCAGCAGTTAAGCAACGTGTCCAAATTTGACGGAAACACGTTACTGAAGTGCTACTTTAGCCGAAAACCGTACATTTTTTGATTCACTAGCAAACTGGCAAGGGGAACTAGAAGCATACATAACTCTTAATAGAAACGCTCGAAATGCTATCCCTCCGCAGTAACAACATTATGTAATTCTGGCTCACAGAATCAAGTACCCTCCTCGGTACTGCAGGCTCAACTGCACCGCATGCTGTGATGTCTTAAACGGCCATCAATGAAAGCACCTTTTTTGTGTTCCTTTACTGGAAGAAGTCAAAGGTGGTCAAGACTAGAGACCTTGGGGGCGATGAAAAGGGGCTGTTAGATCCTATTCATTTCAGCGGAAACGCTGAACCGAAATGCTTGACAGCACATCGAGAATAACTCGTTGGCGCTCCATCGCGACAGTACCATGCTTCTCTGAGCTCTTCGGGAGGCAGGTCTCCAAAGAAATCTTTCACTGCTCCTTCCAGAACATTGTGGGTTTTTTGTGCAAAAGACACGACACAAAGAAACGAGGTAGACAGGACAAGCACTTACTAACAACTCAGGTGTTTATTGACATAACATTTGCTTAAATACAGCAGCTGCTCTTATCAAACACGAAAAGGGAAAGAAGAGACTTCGCATACATATATCAGATCAGCACAGATCCCACCATCGCACGAGTGAATGCATGTTTCGAGCTCTAATTCTGCGCAAGATAACTGATTTCTTTTTTTTGAGAGCAAAATTGAAGGATTGCTGACACACGAGTTACCTGATTTTCCTATCTCATTGGCCTCAATTATCTCTCTTCCAAGTTGTGTCTTGCACCGGCGCAGTACTGAAGTTTTTTCGAGCGCGGGAGTGCAGTTGCGGCAATTCCGAATATGGTCAATCATTTTGCTACCTGACTTGTTCTTTACATCTCTTGCGTGCTCCCTCAGCCTTTCATTAAGGCACCTGCCAGTTTGGCCAATGTACTGCTTACCACAGGCAAGTGGTATCGAGTACACAACGCTCTTTTTACAGGCCACGAATCGCTGCTGGTGCCGCTTCGAACAAGCGACGGCCGCATCCTCCGCATTCACTCTCTTGCAAATCCTGGAGAGTTTTTCAGGAGCGTTAAAAACCACTCTAACACCAGCCCTAGCACCGATCTTCTTAATATCATGCGAGATTCCGTGAATGTACGGAATAACCGCCACTTTCTTCCGGTCAACTTGGTCGGGTTTGCTGGCTGGTTTCTTCAGCAGGTTCTCGGCAGTTGATGCCAGCAAGGCCGTCTGGCAGCCTGCGCTCGAAAGGCGCTGCAACTGGATGTCAAAGCTGCGTCCTACCAAATGCAGGCAGGACTTGCTCAGAGCGTTGGAAAGGCACGATAACACAATGCCTCGTTTCACGGCTTTGGAGTGTGCCGAGCTGAAGGGAAGCAGGGGCTTGTTGCCTCTGGGCTCAAAGGCCCAACTTGCGAGATTCCGTGAATGTACGGAATAACCGCCACTTTCTTCCGGTCAACTTGGTCGGGTTTGCTGGCTGGTTTCTTCAGCAGGTTCTCGGCAGTTGATGCCAGCAAGGCCGTCTGGCAGCCTGCGCTCGAAAGGCGCTGCAACTGGATGTCAAAGCTGCGTCCTACCAAATGCAGGCAGGACTTGCTCAGAGCGTTGGAAAGGCACGATTTCACAATGCCTCGTTTCACGGCTTTGGAGTGTGCCGAGCTGAAGGGAAGCAGGGGCTTGTTGCCTCTGGGCTCAAAGGGCCAACTAGCCTGCAAAAACATACTCGTAAGTTATATCCTTCCAGAATTTTTTCGCGGTAATTTCACTCAGTTAGGGTATCTTCAAATAAATAGGGGCCCATGATTTTCTGTGAAAATTCAGCACCAAATGCTCACTGGACACCATTGTAGGTGTTCGTGCGCTCGAAGCCAATATGATTCAAATTAGCTCAGTAATAGGTGTCGTGTAGGTTCACAGGTGAATTGCTAGAGAACTCTGCTTCATCGGTCAAGATCGCCTTTTTAATAAGCTAGGACCTCTAACTGAATAAGGGCACAGTTACAGAAATCCTGCTTTCGTTAAAAGTATGCAGCAGTCGGCTGCTGATGCACACCCCATGAAAAGCTGGATACATGCAGTGCTCAAGACACCGACTCCACACACTGTCCTGGTGTTTTCACCGCCACACTGGGCTATTTGTCGAATGCTGGCTCATGACTTCACCCGTACGAACTCAAGCGCACTGATTTCAAGCTCTTCATGCAGAAAACAGGCTTTAGTTTTCCTTGTTGACGGTACAGGGCCTGTAAAAGCAAATTTCTTGAAAATCCTCACAAACGGTTACTCCGTGGGAATCCGGTGTACGTGGAAGGATAGAACAACGCCGTCAGATGCGTGCTGTTGCTCCCTATGGTTGAATACAGACTGTCCCGCAATTAAAGATGCGCAGTAGAATGCTTCTCTCAGCTGTAGTGGAGGGTTGTTCAAGCTCATATTTCGCCAAAAATAGCATTCGGTTGGCAGAATTGTTTTTTGCTTCACTTGTTTAGGTACTTGACTGAATCTCTCTAAAAAAGTCGAACATTCGCGTCGTCTGCGGTGGCGACGAAACAAAACAATCCGTAATCTCAGCGATTACACCTGTGGCGCCATCTGGTTTGTCCGCCATGGAGGTTCAGCAAGGAGAGGATGGGGAGTGTTCTGCTGGAGGTTTGGATACGCTTTTTCGACAGCTTTATCAGTGATCACAGAAACTTAGTTTGCCGAAAACATCACTAAATTTGAAGTTTTTCGCCAAAAAATAAACTCAAACCTCTCGTAAAACACCCCTACCTCTCGTTTGGCGAATCTCCGCGGCACATAAACCAGATGGCGTCACTGGTGCAATTGCTGGGATCGCGGAGATCACGGCTTGTTTTGTTTCGTAGGTGCCGTAGACGATGCGAATATGCGACTTTTTTTGATCAATGCAGGCAAGTACCTGGAACAATTAAACGTAGTATCAAACAGATGTGCCGAATAAATTCGGTTTGTGTGCGGAGTTTCACCTCGAGCAACTCACTTCCCTACTGAAAAATCCGGTATGAATTTTAAACCGGAACCGCATACCGGGTTATTGTACAGGATTTGCGATACCGGATTACCGGAATATCCTGTATAAAATAGGACAGTCCTGTATAATACAGGACTCTCCTGTTTGGTACAGGATACTCAGGTAATCCGGTATCGCAAATCCTGTACAATAACCCGGTATGCGGTTCCGGTTTAAAATTCATACCGGCATACAGGACAGTCCTGTATTCTACAGGCTAGGCCCGTATTATACAGGATGGCCCTGTATCACAGGAGAAAGGCAGGAATAAAATGCTTCAAATATATCCCACTTGGACTAAATCTGCCCAAAAACTGGGGCCATAAGTGTACATGCCAAATGCTGCATTATATAGAGCCTCAGAAACTGGTAATCTGCGACTATCAGCGACTCGTATTGCAGTCGATGTGCAATTTTGTTATTTGCTCCCAGCTTTTACCAAGTATTGGTAGCTTGGTGAGTATTATAATGCATCAAAAACTCCAAAAGATGTTTATTTTTTCGCATGTCTTGAACCAGCTCACTGAGGTAATAATTTAACTCTTTGTGACGATCTAGCGGCGCTGGGGTCTCTACAGGGTGCTGGCCAATGAAGTAGTCAAAAGCACCGGCTGAAAAGTAAATATGATTGGTAGTACATAATGCCCCCAGCTTATCATTTAATTGGGCACTGACACACAATATAATGCATTGAGCACTGTGACATGCAACTTACGGCCATTATTACTTTATTCATTGCGCAAATGCATAGAATCGCTTCAATTACCTAAATATACTGAGCATTCTTTAGCCAAAACACTACGCACACTAAATATAGTCGAAACGTTGAATCAAGATGCAAGAATATATCTCGTTAGTGTATGTATCCTCTCTGCAAAATTCGATGATATTCATAGGCATATTTATTTAACCATGACATGAACGCCCGTCCTGAACTTGAAAATTTGTATCTTTCAACCACACAAGAACACTGCCTGGTACATAAGAGAAAAAGATATATTTACAGATACCAGCAGTCTAGGGCAAACATCGCGTCCCATGAATTTTAGAACCGCACCTTGTCCATATTTTAGCACCGTGATAAATTATTAGACTTCAACGATTGCTTCGATGCGCAGACACAACGTACAGTACCTTAGAATCTCGCACAGTCCGTATGTCGACGTCGTCGCGGCGAACAGCACGCTCCCACGTAATCCCACGTGAGTCTTTTGGGAACGAAAACACAAGCACTTTTGGTCCGTTGTCATAGTTTCCTCTACAGTTGGGCACGCAGCAGCGACCCATTGCTTCAACAGCAGGTCACGACACGCAAAGATTTAGGTATCACGATGACAAGCAATTTCCTAGCCAGCACTCACGAACGCAACAGCAATAAAACGCAGCAGCGCACGCTGACATGTCCGGCTACACGACTACGGAAGGGTGCAGAACTGGTTGAGGGAAGAAAGGAGACGTCTCAGTGTCGAAGGAATGCGGAGGGGTCAGCGGTCAAAGTGGCTGACGTCAGAGCGGGGGGTAAAGGAAAGCGCGCAGGCCTTGAGAATTCTCAGACCCAGGAAAAGCAGAGAAGGCAGTGATGAGGGAAAAAAAAAGCTTTAAAAAAATTGCGAAGAGACGGGTTACTCGTGTAAGGTTTCTACAGGTGGTTTTTGTTTTTATTTTGTTCTCTCGAGCGCTGTATCTTTTAGCTAGCACGAAGCGTCGCCCTTAAGGGAACACCCAAGCTGCCGGCTCCGTTGAATTAACCTTTTCTTCGTCGATAGAAATGTTCAGGGCGATTTGTGATTAGTATGTCTTCCTGCTGGAGTGAAGGTTGGGGCCACTCGCGATGGCGCTTGGACAAGTTGCGTTATCAATGGACTATCACTTGATGAAGAAGAAGTGCAAAGAATTCCTGCACGAAAACCAAGAATTTTATTTCTTCACCGATGCGTCGCTACAGACTGCCGCTAGCGAACATTAAGAAAGCTGCTGCAATGAACGCGACAGTAACAAACCTCTTGGAGCGTCTGGCGCAGTCACCGGAGGCTCGCCATGTTTATCAGCCAGTCGTGAAGTTCTGCACTGTGAAACCCAGAGTAATCTGCGCAGGACTTACGAAGACTGCTGGCGGATGTATACTAGCTGTTTGCCCGCACACAGCAGCCCTGGCTTTGTCAGGGTGCTGCACGGGAAGCCAACATGGCGGTTGCGCGCCATTCACCTTCATGCAGCCCCCGCCTTTCATGCACAAACTGCATGTTTTGCCACGCTTAGCCCTTTTCTTTTCCTAACCCTTTCAACAAAACCGTGTATGTGTTGATTATCGCACTTATGCGCACGCTTACCCCCCCCCCCCCCCCCCGTTCCCCTTAAAAATATCTGCTGGCGTACAACAGTCAATCTGCAGACTGTTATGCCGGGAAACCCTCCCGGATTCCAATTCTGCAGGTCGCAAACTTTCTGCTGCGAACGTCCCTTTGACAGGCCCTGGTGCTGCGCCGCAAGGCAACGCGCCCTAACGCTCCCTTGAAAGCCACGATGCTGCGCCGTAAGTCAGCGGTGTCTAAGGAGAAGCATCGGCGAGCAACGTGCCTGGACACGTCGCTGGGTGCCAGACAGCGAGGCGCCAGATTCCTTCTCTCCCGGACGCCACCGCGCGCGGCAAAATTTGAAGCGGTTGGCCCGCGCGATCGCTGATTGGTCCTTTCGGACTGCCGTCGAGTGCTGCCTTTGGATTGGCCAGTTCTGAGGGGCCACCGTTCCTGAGGCTATATAAGCGCCACCGCTGCCGCTTGGATAGCAGCTACAACTGACGGAGTGACCGAGTGACCGACCCACCGTGGTCGAGTGCTGCTCACGAGTGGAGTCGGATGGTGTGACGCGTTGGTGTCTCGCTGGTCGTCGCTGTGCGAGAACAGTCGCGTTGTGTAGCTCTCGGCCCCCGTGCCGATGTAGAACTATATTATGTCCTGTACATAGTGTATAAAGCGTTTTCTTAGTCTCACCGACGCCTGACTCGGAGTCTTCGCTACCGCTAAGAGAGCTGGCAACGCGCTACCGCTAAGAGAGCTGGCAACGCTCAGTCACGAAACGGGTGGCGAGCGCAACGGGACCACCTCTATGGCACAACATTGGATGGCAGCTATGGGATCGACCGACATCAGCTACCTCGGCGCGGTGAGTGCCTGAAGTTTTCCTCAAACGCCAGACTTTCTCTAACACAGGTTATAGTAGCTTAGAGAAAGAATTGGTGTAGCATTGCGTTAACCTTGTGTGTTTCAAGGCTAGGAAGAGTGTTTTGAAAACCAAGGGATGCTGAAGGGGTAAACAAGGCAGTGTGTGAAATTCTTGCGCGTACCGAACTAGTAGCGATATAGTAGTGTACGGTAAGTAGTTTCTAAAAGGGCAAACAGCAGGAGGCAAGTGTGAACGATGGAGAGTTACAAGGTCAAAGAACTTCTCCAAATTTGTGAGGAGTTAGGCATTGATTTGGGCCGAGCAAAAAGAAAGAATGCGATCCTTGAGGTCATGAGAACCGAGGACGTGACGGCTGAGGAAGCCGAAGAGGCCTGGGCTGATGTCATTGAACGGCGTGAGCGGGAGGAAAAGAGGGAGAGGGAACGTCGCGAGGAGGAAAGGGAAGAAGAGGAGAGGCGGGAGAGCCAGGCGCTTAGAGAGCACGAGGTAAGAATGATGGAGCTGGAGCTCCTCGAAACCTCGCCAAAGCCTATTCTTGCTTCTACGACAGTTCCCTCTAACGGTCCAAGAATAAGCGACCAAATGCCGCCCATGGTCGTCGGCGAGGATATGGATAGATACCTCGAGAAAGTTGAGCACGTGTGCAAGGGTAATGACATTGAGGCTCTAATCTGCGGCCCAGAGCGTGGCTGTGAGTCACATGACGGTGACGCTGAAGCGCCAAGCCAGAGCGCAGCGTTAGCTGTAAAGTGCGATGCTACAGAGATTACCGCTGCGATCCTGAAAGATGAAGGCGTAGTGCCAGGATATAGACCACAGGAGAGCGAGCAGCTGTTCTCTGCGGAAATTGAGACAGGTCGCTCTGAGTTCGCGACGAGCAGTGGCGCACCGATAGCGCCAACTGAGAGTTCGATCGTAGGCGAGGAATGCTGCTCAGCGCTGCATCGAGACAAAGATCAGCTTAGTGAAGGTCAAACTCCAGCGTCAGATGATAGACTGCCGGAAAACGAGCTATTGTGGTCAAAGGAAATAGCACCGAACGCTTCGTCAGGTGAACCGTCGCCTGGCACTGCTAGAAAAGCGCAGGTTTTGTGGCTGCGCGAGCAAAGTCTTGCTCGGGACGAGTGCATGGATTCTTCAAGACCAGATTTTGCTGGTCAGACGAAGGCTGGTAGCTTGAAGGATGAGGGCGCCGAAATATCCGGAGAATCGCACAACAGATCCGCTAGGGCAGTTCCCAAAAAGCGGCGGCGTAGAAGTAAAACCAATGCGAATGGTTGCGCTAAAAAGGGAAAAGTGCGGAAGAAGCTTGTACGATCGAGGGCCGGCAATGTGCGTAAGAGCCCGAAATTGTCACCTTGGAGCCCAAGAGTTCGCAGGCGTCGCGTAAAAGGAAAGCCGACTCACCAGGCGCAGCCTGGTCTAAAGCGTACTACGCCGCTGTGGAAGAACCGCAGAGGAATTCCTAGGATTCGGGACGGGCGTGATGGACTCCAGAGAAGGGTGCGCGGTCGCCACACAAAAGAGCGCCACAGTGCAGGCGCTAGTCAGAAAGGGAAACGACATGACTGGGACCGAGAAAGGAGGAAGCGCCCCTCTCGCTTTCGGCCTTCCAAGCGCTGCCTAGGCTTTGGACGCATATCGCGGAGAGGCGTGACTAATCAGCCCCTCAGCTTCTGTGAAGCGTCGGCTGGTCGAGCGGCCGTCCGACCCCGACCGCGCAGGGCGCGGCTGAAGTTTGTGGATTCTAAGAATACATCTTTCTTGTATTTAGTGTTTGTTTTTTTTGGTCATTCTCTCAGCTGTAAAAAGAAAGATGGAGGCAAACCAAAATTTGAGCTTCGGGCTTAGAAACGGGCCGTATTGTTTCTGTAGCCTGATGGGCAGAGTGATTCATGGTTTCGGCGTGTTAGCTTTGCAATCGGAGCCCGTTAAGGTGACGTGGGACTCGCAGGAAGAGAATGCGTTCCAAATGATGAAACAACCCTTGAGCCATAAGCCGGTTCTAACGGCGCCAGATTTTTCGAAAGGTTTCATCTTTGAATGTTACGCGAGCGATCGCGAAATGGGAGCGGTGCTATGCCAAGAAGATGCTAGTGGTCATGAACGACCAATTTTGTATTTGAGTTGCAAACTAAGTTGTAGGGAAGAGGCAGAGGAGAGAGAGTGCGCCTTCCTTGTGTGGGCAGTTCAGAAGCTGGCTTGTTGTGTCTCCGGTTCGGAGTTTGTTGTGGAAACGGACCATTTCCCTCTAGCCTGGTTCAGTAACGTTTAGTCTAAAAGCGGTCGTTTGATGAGGTGGAGCATGACCCTCCAGCAGCACAATCTTGTTGTCCGCTATAAGGGAAGGTTGGACGCGAACGCCGATGCTCTAAGTCGTGCATTCTAGGCCTCGCTTCTTCAGTGACCTCCTCGTTACTTACCTTCTCTCGCTTTGCAGCAAACTATCATGTTCGAAGGAAGAAAGGGGCAAAAATGAATGACCTCATTTGCTTCCTCAGTAGTGTGTTTTCGGTCCAAATGATTTCAAGGGGACCAATCTTATTTTCATTATTATTGTTGATTATTAAGTGCTCCTGCTATTTTGATGTGTTGATACTTTGCAAAATGGTTGTTTGAACCTTGTGTACCAGATCGTACACATGCCTCTTGTTGCAGCGGGAATAAATGGGGACAGCAATTTAGTTAGGTTAATTTGGATTATGGCTTTGTCTGGTGTTTGATGGGAGACAGAGGGCACTTGCTTGTGTTGGGTGTTGCCTTTTGCCGGTCGGTTTTGTAGTCTGCAGAACGACCAACCATGACCAGTGGCGAGAAGCAAAGGGAATCGGAGCGACCTCAGCGAAGCTGGTCGAGGTGCCTTGGAGACAACGAGGAGAACAGAGCTCCGGGCCTGCGAGTGGGACCTGGTGCTCGTGAAGTTACCTGGACGTGAACTTGGAAGAGCCTGACGAAGATGCGCGCCAGGCATCCGAGCCACGTGGAAGCAGCTCGTCTTCCCGGCGCCTTATCTGATGGCGGGGGTGCTGTTATGCCGGGAAACCCGCCCGGATTCCAATTCTGCAGGTCGCAAACTTTCTGCTGCGAACGTCCCTTTGACAGGCCCTGGTGCTGCGCCGCAAGGCAACGCGCCCTAACGCTCCCTTGAAAAGCCACGATGCTGCGCAGTAAGTCAGCGGTGTCTAAGGAGAAGCATCGGCGAGCAACGTGCCTGGACACGTCGCTGGGTGCCAGACAGCGAGGCGCCAGATTCCTTCTCTCCCGGACGCCACCGCGCGCGGCAAAATTTGAAGCGGTTGGCCCGCGCGATCGCTGATTGGTCCTTTCGGACTGCCGTCGAGTGCTGCCTTTGGATTGGCCAGTTCTGAGGGGCCACCGTTCCTGAGGCTATATAAGCGCCACCGCTGCCGCTTGGATAGCAGCTACAACTGACGGAGTGACCGAGTGACCGACCCACCGTGGTCGAGTGCTGCTCACGAGTGGAGTCGGATGGTGTGACGCGTTGGTGTCTCGCTGGTCGTCGCTGTGCGAGAACAGTCGCGTTGTGTAGCTCTCGGCCCCCGTGCCGATGTTGAACTATATTATGTCCTGTACATAGTGTATAAAGCGTTTTCTTAGTCTCACCGACGCCTGACTCGGAGTCTTCGCTACCGCTAAGAGAGCTGGCAACGCTCAGTCACGAAACGGGTGGCGAGCGCAACGGGACCACCTCTATGGCACAACAAGACCAAGCACCAAAACCGCAGCACATATCGGTCTGAATACAGGCTGGTATGTCCGGTTTGAGCTCCGTACCGGACTAGTCTGTCCGGTTTGAGCTCCGTACCGGACTGGTCTGTCCGGTTTGAGCTTCGAACCGGGAATGGACTGTCCGGTATGAGCTCCGTACCGGATCGGTCTGTCCGGTTTGGGATCGATACCGGACCGGTATGAGCCGATATAGCGATCAAACCGGACGGGTCTCGCCGGTATGAGAGTGATACCGGACCGGTATGAAACCAATATGTTCCGGTTGTAGGGTCTGCTCGCGGGCAAGTCAAATCCCGCGCCGCTCACCGCGGGTAGTCTCGGACCCCTTCTTCCCGAGTGGTGGGGCGGGGGGAGAGAGGCGAGGAGAAAGCCTTTATAAGGCGAGACCGGAGAGGCTCGCGGTCTCTCGCTCTTGGACCAGCCCTGCCGAAAGGACCACCTGACCCAGCTGCCACGACGACGACCGGCCCCCCTGCCATGTGAGAATAAACGTTTGTACGAAGTCCTGCCTCGAGTGACTGCCTGTGCGTCCCCGCGCAGAGGAATTGCCCACAAATAATGGCGCCCAACGTGGGGCTTTAATTAACACCTTGTGGACGATTTCTCTGCCGATTTTGGGACGTGCAGCCAGACTCGTGGCAGGCCCTCTTTGTTCAGGGCCACGCCGGACCGATAGGGTTAAGGAGCGGGTCAGGCGGAATGTTCGCGGGGTAGCGACTTGTGTAGTGTTGTAAATTTGTTAGGGGTTTTGTGTTATTTATGTAGTTTTCGGGCGTTTTGTGTTGTGTATTTCCGCGTGTTTGTAGATAGATTGTTGTGTATGTGAATGTTCTTGTTGCCATGAGCAGTTAGCCGGTGCGGCCGGACAGTTAGCGCGAACTATGCCTCCCAGAAAGGATGTTTCAGCCACGGCTTTGGATGGCGGGGCAGCCGGTAGTGAGACGGCCGACGCGGCGGCCGTAATGGGGCAGGTGACTGAGATGTTTGCCGCATTGGCCCGTCAGCTCGGTTCGGTGGCTGGCGCCAACCAGGCCGCAGCATCGGTAGCATCGGCGACAGCATCGCGCCCGCGGATAAATATGGAGGTCCCCTCCTTTTCCGGGTACACGGACGCGAAATCAGTCCACGAGTTTTTGCAACAACTCGAGGACTACCAGACGGCTCTGGGCGCCCCAGATGACGTAATGCTAGGGCAGGTCCTGCCTGTAGCACTCGTCGAGAGCGCGGCGCGATGGAGGCGCTGCCAGCCGACTTTCCAGTCGCTGGCGGACTTCAAAGACCGTTTCCGCGCCGAGTTCTTGCCGCCTGATTATGAGCGCCGGATGCTGGATGAGCTCGCGTTGCGCACCCAACACCCAGAGGAAAGCCTCCTCGAGTACGTACGCGCAATGCAAGAGCTGTACAAGAGGGCAGACCCGACGGCAACCGACCGAGATCAGGTTGCGCGTGTGATCAGGCAGTGCCATCCACGCTTCAAGCCGTATCTGCGGGGCCGCAGTTTTACAAACCTCGAGGCCCTAGCGCAGGAGGCCAAGACCGTGCAGGCGGATTTACTCGCCGAACTGCGCTATCGGCCGCCCCCCAGGCCGGCCGAATCGCTAGAACCGGGATGCGCATGGGATGGAGGCCGAGAATGCGCGATGAGGGCTCGGCGCGCCGAGGTAATGGCCGTGGAAAATCAGGCGGAACCCCCTGTTGTCCCTCGTGCGCTTGACCCGTACGCATTCGAGCAGCGGCGTCGTGCCGGTCTCACAGGCCACGCGCGGAGCGAGCGTCAGGAATGCGCGGAGAAAGGGGAGAGTCGTCCCCAACCGCTTCGTGGAACGAGGGTTCCTCCGTCCACGCGGCGGGTGAATGACCGGCTTTGCTGGAATTGCAACCAGCCCGGCCACGTGGCACGCGAATGCCAAGCTAGGCGTATGCAGGGAAACGCCAGGCGCTGGCGGTGATGTCTGGTAGCAGCGGCCTTTCACCGTCAGCGGGAGAATTTCATGGTTGTCAAGGCGCTAGTCAGGAAAAGAACTCCCGCGCCGGCGACGGGGAGGCCTTTGTCCCGCTCGCCTGTAGAACTCAGGGAGTCGTTCCGCGCTCAAGCCCTTTTATGCTAGTGCAGTTAGCGGGTCGATGCTACTCCGCACTCGTAGACACGGGCTCAACGCTGTCACTGGTCGGTGACGAGGTGTACGAGGCCTGCCGGATAGGTAACATCCGTGTCAGACCGGCCGAAACCCCGTTAAGCTTAGCAGCTGGGGCGGCAAGGGCAAAGGGAGCAGTGCGTCTTACGATGCGTTTTGACGGCAGAAAGCGGAGACATCGCTTCGTCTATCTGCCTGGCTTGTCAATACCAGTAATTCTGGGAAGGGATTTTCTCTCGAGCGAAGGCATTGTGCTCGACATGGGGGAGAATGGCTATCGTTACAGCCAGCTCGCCCCCCTCATTCCCTTCGAAAGCGCATCCTTGCCCGGCTGTCCTGCACAAAAGGTGGTTGTCCACACCTGTGCGACAGAAAGGCAGGTGAGCTCCCTCGAGACGCTGAGAGACGGTGGCCCGTTAGAAGCGATTATTGCGTCTTTCTCAGGACCCAGTAGTCAGCGCCGAAGGCTCGCGGAAACTTTACTCCCGTTTTCGGATTGCTTCACGGAGAAACCGGGCAGAACCGACCTGCTTCAGCACGAGATTCAGACGGGTGATACGCGCCCTTTCAGGTGTAACCCGAGGCCGTTAAGTGCGCATAAGAGGCAGCTTCTCGACTGTGCCCTAGACGAGATGATTGACACCGGTGCGGTGAGACCCTCACAAAGTCCCTGGGCGTCCCCAGTGGTTCTAGCGCCGAAGAAAGATGGATCGGTCAGGCTGTGTGTTGATTATCGTAAGCTCAACTCACTGACGCCTACGGTTGCGTACCCTTTTCAGTCGATCGAGGCTGTGATGTACGCGTTAGGGAACGCGAGGTTCTTCACAGTCCTAGATGCAAGCAGAGGGTACCTGCAGATTGAGGTGGCCGAACGTGACATTGAGAAAACCGCATTCACCTGCCACCGCGGGCTCTTCGAATTTACTCGACTCCCGTTTGGTTTGTCTAACGCCCCGAGCACGTTCATGCGACTGATGGACATCGTGCTGGGCGATGCAAGGTTCAACTACGCCATGGCGTACCTCGACGACGTTGTGATATTCTCACAGTCGTTCGAGGAGCACCTCATTCACCTGAATTCCGTTCTCGATAGAATGAGACGTGCCGGTTTAACCATAAATCCAAAGAAAGTGCAGTTGGCATCGAAGAGAGTGAACCTCTTGGGCTTTGTCGTGGATGATGGCACACTGAGACCGAATGATGACAAACTGCAGGCAATTCTGAACTACCCCTGCCCCATGGATGTGAAAAGCTTGCAGAGGTTTTTGGGGATGGTTGCGTTCTACAGGCAATTCATCCCGCGCTGTTCGGAGCTTGCAAGGCCGCTGAACTTGCTGTTGCGTAAAGGCTCGAAGTGGGTCTGGGGCAAGGAACAGAGTGACGCATTTGTTGCCTTGGCTCGCGCGATAGCGAATACCGCTAGTCTGCGCCTCCCCGACCTGAACAAGCAGTTTGTCTTGCAGACAGACGCTAGTGACTACGGTGTTGGAGCTGTTTTGTTACAGGAACACGAGGGCAAACTGCGCCCTGTCGCGTTCGCTAGTCGCACGCTCACATCGGCGGAGCGGAATTACTCCGTGACCGAAAAAGAATGCCTGGCGATCATGTTCGCATTGTCCAAGTTCGACATGTACCTAGACGGAGCGGTCTTCACCGTGCAGACAGATCATCAGGCATTGTCTTGGTTAAAGAGGCTCAAGAACCCCGCAGGCAGACTCGCGAGATGGGCGCTGACGTTGCAACGTTACGCGTACGCCATCGAGTACCGCCGGGGCAGCTTGAACAAGGTGGCCGATGCTTTATCGCGCGCACCATGGAATGCTGGCGGAACCGCTTCAGAGGCGCAGCCCAGCTTTGTAAAAAGCGGCGTCACCGCTGTTGGAGAGGAGGAGAGGGCGGACGGGAGTGTCGCGCCCTGTTTGGAGAGAGAGGAGACGGACAAAGGTCCCGCACGGTGCTGTGACGGAAGGGAAACACAGCAGCTCGTGGCGGCGACCGCTCGCCTGCCTAGGAGCGAGGCAGAAAGAAATCTGTCTTGGGGAGTAGCGGTCAGTAGAGAAGAGCTGATCGAGGCCCAGAAAGCAGACGGTCTTTGCCAGCGGGTGCTGAAAGAGCTTGCGAGCAGCGCAGCTTGCACCGGGAACGCTGAGGGCAAGTACGACGCGTATCTGCTGGGCGATGATGGCTTGCTGCTCCGCTACATCCCCCAACTTGACGAGGAAGCGGCGATAGCATCCCCTTTCCGAGTCGTGGTCCCGAGAAGGTTGCTGAAACGGTTCCTGCAGTACTTCCATGACTCAGCGCTGGCAGGCCATGGCAGCGGCAGTAAGACTTACGACAAGTTATGCCGTGTCGCGACCTGGCCAGGCATGAGAAAGGATGTGCTGGGATACGCCCGTACCTGCCCGGTATGCCAGGTAGCCAAGCCTCGGGCGGGCAAGCCCGCTGGCATGATGAAGGCGGTAGTTAGCAACTACCCGTGGCAAGTGGTCGCGTGCGATATCATGGGACCCCTCCCTCGGTCCGCACGCGGAAACCAATTCATCCTGGTAATAACGGACCACTATTCCAAGTGGGTTGAGGTTTTCCCCCTTAGGAAGCTTGTGTCGGAACGAATTTGGGAAAAACTGTTGGAGACTTTCACTCGTTTCGGTTTCCCTTCCGACCTGATTACAGACAATGCTTCGTATTTCACAAGCAAAGTCTTTGTAGACTCCTGTCGGGCGCTTCAAATCCGCCACAGGAGAACGAGTCCCTACCACGCTCAGAGCAACATAACCGAGCGGGTGAATCGAAATCTGAAGAGCATGCTGGTCGCGACGACCGAGCAGCACAGAGATTGGGACGCGCGGCTGTCCGAACTGGCGTTCGCTACAAGGACAACCGTGAACAGGTCAGTGGGTATTACACCCGCTTACTTGAATTTTGGGAGAGAGATCGCTTTTCCGCTTGAGAATGCCCTACTCGACGCGGCGGGGCCCGCGCCCCCTCCGCTTTCGCAGTACGCGGCAAGGCTCCGGGAGCGCTTGGAGGCAGCGCAGCGCGCAGCCCGCGAAAACCTCGATGTGGCGCGCATGGAGCAGGCGGATCAGTACAACAAAGGTCGCCGTCACGTCGTTTTCAACACGGGCGACCTAGTACTCAAGAGAACGCACCCACTTAGTAACGCAGCGCGCGGTTTCGCCGCGTCGCTAGCGCACAAGTGGGCTGGGCCGTACGAAGTTACGGCACGGACTACGCCGCTCACCTACCAGTTGCGGTTGTTGACAAACGGCGAAACCGCCGGTCCGGTGCATGTCGCTGATTTGAAGGCTTTCCACCTTCGCAAGGACGATGGCTGCGAAGCGGTGGAAAATCAGCGCGATGCGGCGATCTCACCCCCGGGAGGACGAGCAAGTAGCGGTGCGGTTTGCAACCGACGCTACAACCTGAGGACCAGGTAGCACCCGTGTCTCTCGATCAATTATCACTCGCAGTGCTCTCGCCCTCTCAGTATGTCTTCTAGGAAGCTCCAGCGGACCGACGCCCGTGGCTCGGACTCCAGAAGGCAAGGCAGACCACCGTCGAACGGTGGCCGCCATCAAGGCGCGCCACCCGGCTGGCGGCAGGAGCCGCGCGAGTGGCGCAGGTTCCACGGCCGCGGTGGCCCCCACCGCCCGCCAAACCACATGCCTAACCACTGGAGAGCACCTCCCAGTGGTGCAGGCCAACGCAAGAGGGTCAGTGACGACCAGGCGCAGGGCCCCCCTCAGCACCCAGCCGGCGCTTCGGCCACCGAGCAGCCGCAACCCAAGCGGCCCAGGGTCCTGCGGCACGTGGCCACCTGGACCACGGTCGCCAACGGAGCGGCCATCTCTTACTGCGCGCGGTCCAGGTGGCGGGACCAGGCGGAAAAGCGCTTGGCGGCTGCAGCGCCTTCCCCCGCTGCGCCACTGCAGAGGGGCGCCCGGAGGAGGCGGCCCTCCGCATCCTCCAGTCCAGCCGCCCAGACCTGCTGTCCCCGGCGGCCGAGGAGCTTTGGAGGGCGCTGCCCCCCGGCGAGCGGCCCCCCGGCGAGCACCCCTCCCCCCTGCGACGACTCTATGGACCCGGACCCGGAGGTCGTCGAACGCCTACTGGCGGACCCCGGGACGGACGTTTGAGGGGGGGAGATGTAGGGTCTGCTCGCGGGCAAGTCAAATCCCGCGCCGCTCACCGCGGGTAGTCTCGGACCCCTTCTTCCCGAGTGGTGGGGCGGGGGGAGAGAGGCGAGGAGAAAGCCTTTATAAGGCGAGACCGGAGAGGCTCGCGGTCTCTCGCTCTTGGACCAGCCCTGCCGAAAGGACCACCTGACCCAGCTGCCACGACGACGACCGGCCCCCCTGCCATGTGAGAATAAACGTTTGTACGAAGTCCTGCCTCGAGTGACTGCCTGTGCGTCCCCGCGCAGAGGAATTGCCCACACGGTAAAATCCGGTTTGCCGCGATACCGGATTTTTCAATAGGGTTGTTTAGCTGAAAGAACCATTCTACGCCGCGTGTTTCATAGCGGAACTCGCTGTATGCGACCAGTTCACCTTTTTATTCCTGAGGCTAAGCTTCTCCACTCCACGACGCCATTCTTAGGCCGCTACAATCAGATGCCAAAAGTGGGAACGGCATACGCCGTCCTTTCTGCCGCTTCCACAAACGAGAACTGCCACGCTGTCACTCTGAAGTCGCATTGCAAGTTCAGTGAAAGCTGGTATTAGGTTCCGACCCGGTGGTAATCCGAGATGCGAGGACCACTGGCAGCGATGCACCGTGATTGAAGATTTGGAGAGAAAGGCCAGTTTTCGAGCACTGATGCTAGTTTCAGGCGACTGCTGCGATCTTATAAATCGCGCGTAGTTAACAGGTCAGTAATGGCTGCGTTTGGGCGAGTTGGTTAGACATATTAAACCTGGAAAGCGCATAAAAACAACGGACAACAGAAAGAGACAGACACACGAGCGCTTACTTCCAACTGATTTTTATTTTCATGCGAGAGCAGAATATATGTACACTTCAGATCACCTGCGCATGCGAAGAAAACTCAAACAAGATAAAATATTATCTGGCTGCACATGCAAAAGAAGAAAGATATGCAATCTCTTTCTCAGACAGCAAAATCGACGCACCACTTACACATTCATCGCCAGATCGTGCTATCTCACTTGCCTCAACAATTTCACGCGTTGTTTTACACTTACTTTTATACAGAACTTTACATTGATGAAAGAGAGGACGACAATTCCTGCTTTTGCACTTGAGGCAATGAATGCTCAAATGCCCACCTTTTCTGTTTTACAATTACGTTGTCGAAAACAGAAAAGGAGGGCATTTGAGCATTCATTGCCTCAAGTGCAAAAGCAGGAATTGTCGTCCTCTCTTTCATCAATGTAAAGTTCTGTATAAAAGTAAGTGTAAAACAACGCGTGAAATTGTTGAGGCAAGTGAGATAGCACGATCTGGCGATGAATGTGTAAGTGGTGCGTCGATTTTGCTGTCTGAGAAAGAGATTGCATATCTTTCTTCTTTTGCATGTGCAGCCAGATAATATTTTATCTTGTTTGAGTTTTCTTCGCATGCGCAGGTGATCTGAAGTGTACATATATTCTGCTCTCGCATGAAAATAAAAATCAGTTGGAAGTAAGCGCTCGTGTGTCTGTCTCTTTCTGTTGTCCGTTGTTTTTGTGCGCTTTCCAGGTTTAATATAACAGGTCAGGCATCCTTCTGAAGGGTCCCAGATTTATGATGCATATTCGAGCTTTGGGCGTCCATGTGTAAGATACGGAAGTTGTTTGATTTCAGGTGGAACTTAATTTAGGTGTCGTAAATAACCCAGAATACAGGAGGCCAGGGAATATACTGGTTCAATATGAGCAAGCCATGATAAGGATATCAGATGAATGCAAAGGTATTTGTGATGTGACGTTCGGGCAATAGCAGTTGAACTATGATGGTATGTGCTGTGCCCTGTGGCCTGAGGGACTCGTGATGTGACGTCAGTATGCGATGAGCTTCAACTGCTGGCGAATGCAGATCGCACACGCCGTTACTGAATGTGTTAGAGCAAGATGTGGAAAGCTTGCGGGCTTGCCGATATGGCAAGTTTGGCCATCTTATGATTGTGAGGGACGTGGTCCTATTATTAAATCCAACGTATGCTATTGCGCCACAAGTCTTTTTTATGAATAGAAAATAATTGAGCAGAATGCATTCGTTATTAGGGAGGTTTAGTATAGCGTTAGGGTGATAGTGAGCCTAGGAAAATTACGTTAGGGCGCCGCAAGCCACTTAACCTCACCGACAGTTTTAGTATAGCGCCCTCAAAACGTTAAACGCGTTACGCTTGATATGGGAAAGAAAGGGCCTTCTAAAATGGTCGCCACTGTCGCTAACTAGCGAAAGTGTAATATTTCACAGTCTTTCAAGGCAATTATTAAAGCAGCACTTATTATCGCCAGCCAAATGACCCGGAAATTAAAATAAAATGAAATTGGAAACGTAGAACAGTGGCGCCATCTAGTCAAGCCAGTGTTAACTACATACCTTTCGAGCAAGAATATTTATCGTCACATGACGTCTAATCTTCAAAAAACGTTTGTAATTTTCATATAAACTCTGTGTTTCATCATTAAATCCGTAAAACATCTATATTAGATTAAATCCAGAACACCTCGATAATACATAAAACTGCTGTATTAGTCCTTTTTACACCTTTCTTCCAGCCTATTCGCGATTTGCGTATTAGAGTAGAATAGAATAGGAAGTAAAATAGATGAAGCGAGGAGCAAATTCATTTATGCTTTACCCAGTGTCTATATTATCATATATAATTTTTCTTGCTTGCTGTGCGTTCATTTCATTCCAAAGGTTACATCGCTGCCCTTTTCCATCATGTATGCACACCATGAGCTCTTCACCTTTGTACACTCCAAGTGGGCAAATAAACGGGCAAAGGTAAGTAAACTCTTAACCGGGGCCATTCTTTAGCCTGCTTGCCCATTCGTCTGTGGATCCGCAACTCTCGTAACTGTCAGTACTGTAGATTGGAGGCCCGTTACGCAGACTTATTGTAACGAAGGAAGTAGATTTAAAATCTCGCATATAAAAGGTGAATACAGATGATGTCGTCACTGTGCCATGGGTAAGTACATCGTGTGGGCTAACTACCCGTTGCATTGACAGTACTTACTAGGGAATATTTCATAGAATTAGGGAAAACTGAAACAACGAAGATAAAACATGAACTTGAAGGCTAAAAAACGGAACTGACACAGCAGTCTCTAGAAATACCAGGTGCCGTATTTTTTTAATCGTCAACGTTCTGTCGTCCATTTCGCGTCCGTTTGGCCCAATGTCATTGATGACTCAGATATACCCGCGGCATTCAAGCGCCAGTGGAAGGGACCCCGCCATTGGGGGGGTTGGCAACCAGACCTTAAGATTGCTGCATATTTCAGCCATTGGCAGCCAGCGGTGACGTCCGGTCGCTTGCTGTTGGCAGAGCGCTGCGGTGCAGCTAACTATTGGCTCCACATGGGAGCCAGTGGCAGCAAATGATGATATGCGGTCGCAAGCCACCCGGTGGCCGGGTCGCTTCGCACATACGCTTGAAAGCCACGGGTATATCTGAGTGACTTCTGACAGAGGACGAAATGGACGCGAAATGTACAATAGAAAATGCGCTTCTGGTAGAATATCGCCTCCGGCTGGCTGTCGAAAATGGTACACGAAAATACGTAAACCATATTCACATCATGTATCACCATCACCATCATCCCCACCAGCCTGACTACGGCCAATGCAGGAGAAAGACCTCTTCCATCTCTAATTAATTCTGTCCTGCTATCTCACTCAAACTTGTTAATCTCTTCCGCGCCTACCTTTCTTTCGCACCAGCTACGCTTGCCTTCTCCGGAAATCCAGTCAGTTACTCCTCAGGACCATCCGTTATATTGCTTTCGCATTACATGCCGAGAAAAAGCTCATTTCTTCCTTTTGATTTCAACTAGGATGTAATTAAGCCGCGATTGTTCCCGCACTCTCTGCTCTCTTCTTGTCTCTTACCGCTATGCCTATCATTCTCTTTCCCATAGCTCGCTGCGCTGCCCGTAACTTAAGCTGAACCCTTTTCGTAACCATCTACCTTTCTGCCCCATAGGTGAGCGTCGGTAGGCTACAGCTGTAATATTCTTTTCTCTTGCGGCATATTGGTAAACTGCCATTCATGATCTGAGACAGCCTGCCAAATGCTCTTCACTCCATTCTTATAGTTCTTTCGCTCTCGTATTTCGGATCTACGGTCACTACCTACACTAAGTAGACGTAATCCATTACCATTTCTAGCACCAATTGTAAACTTCTGTTTCCTGCCGAGGCTGTTGAACATTAATTTGGTTTTCTGCGCATCTATTTTCTCTGCTCTGCTCTGCCTCTCTAACTCATTTATCATGCTTTGCAGCTCATCTGCAGAGAAACTCAGAAAGGCAATGTTATCAGCGACTGATAGACTACTAAGGTATTCGTCATTAACTCTTACCCCCACAGACCTCTGAGCACCTCCTGCAAACAGGCCGTACGTAGCGCCGGCGAGATCGTTTCACCCTGACTGACAGCCATCCTTACTGGAGTTTTATTGCTCACTTTATGGAGGACTACGGTAGGTATGCCGCCGCTATAGACATGTTACGCTTTTTTTTATATAAGACTCTTCTATGCCTTGATTCCGCAATGCCTGCATGAGAGCTGAGGTTTAGACTGAGTAAAATGCTTTATCGGAGGCTATAAAGGCTATATATAGGGGTTCGTAATATTCTCACATAATTCTATAACCTGGTTGATAGTCTGAATATAATCTATTGTCGAGTATCATTTAAGAAAAGCTGCTTTATCATTTCGTTGATTGAAGAATAAGGTGGTCGTGGCTGTATTAATGATTACCTTAATAATTTTCCTTATATGCAACGGAGAGCAAGCTAATCGGTCTGTAATTTTTCAAGTCCTCGACGTTTCCTTTTTTAAGGGTTAAGATAATATTAGCGCTCTTCCAAGCTTATGGTAGCCTCGGGCTCATAAGGCGTTGCGTAAACAAGGTGTCCCGTTTTTCTAGCACAATTGCCACACCATCCTTCCATCGATCGGCTATAACCTGATCCTCAACAGCTGCTTTCCCCCTTTGCATTGCTCCTAAGGCTTTCTTTCCTTCCTCTTTCGATAGTGCAGGGAGGTCCCTTTGGTGTGTGATGTTGCCTATCTCAGTTACAGTCTGATTGCATTGGCTTTAGCATAGGTTTCTTTAGAAATCTTCGGCTACCTTACCAATCTTATCTATGCTGCTAATGAGATTGCCTTCTGTGACTCCTAACGCTGATGTCTGATTTTTTGCCTATGTCTACTTTCTACTCTTTAGAGCATGCTAGATTCTAACCATATTTATCTTTATAGCGGTACTTAACGGGAAAACAGCCTAAGGAGAGCTAGCCAAAATGGTGGTCCGAGCTCCGACCCTCAACACAATGTCATGGCGCCGTGGGCTGGCGGTGCAGCTGCTACCGCTTTCTATGTTACTCTTTACATTCACTTCCGGCTGAAGAATCCATTCTGGTGAGTCAGGGAGACAACAACACACACGGGTTATAGTACGGCTTCAGGCGGGACGCATAAACAGGCTCGCCGTTACGCCGGCGTTGGTTTGTCGCGGGTGTCAGTGCGTCTACAGTGTGTTACGTTTCGCCTTGTCTTTCGCCTTTGTGTTACTAACCCCGAGACGTGCGTTGGGTGAGCGCCTGGATTGCCACGGAAGCCGCGTCCGTCTGCCCGGTTGAGCGAGCGTCTCCCCTACACCGCGTGCGAACGCACGTTCGAACGCATGAACTGCGCGGGAACGCCGCTCGTGGACATTCCGGCGTCTGCGCTACGTGGATGGCATCGTTCCCCCCTCCCAGCGCGTGACGGCGGTGATCCCTCGGGAGTGTGTGTGTGTGTTTGTGATTGGTGCCACAGAGAACTTCCTTCCTCGGCAGGCCCGGCCCCCATCTAGGGAACCTAGGGAAAAGGAACTCTTTAAAACCTCGGCGGTGGTACGGCCGGAGGGCCTTTTCATCTGATGGTCTCATCATGTGCTGTCCTCATGCAGCGTTCCAGCAGTGAGCGTCTCGTTATCGAGCTCACTTGTAAATAATGTAAATTTTGCTGTATAAAGTTTTCTCTCCTTGTTTTTTCCCGCATCCTCGTCTCCGACCTCCCTCATTCCCTCTCCGGCGCCCGACCATGCTACCTCATCTTTAAAAAGTGCAGTTGACCGGGGAAATGCGCTCTACGACGCGGTAAGGGCTGCGATACTTGGGGAGAAGTTTTGAAGACAGGCCGGATGTAGCAGAGAACACGCGAAGCCATTTATTTATATCCGTTACCTTGAGCTTGTTGACTAAAATCGCTAGCTCTGCCAGTTCTGTTCTGTATGTGAGGTCGGACGCCTTCATGCTTAATGAAGTTTTTCGTCTCCTGAGAAAGCTTCTCGGTAATCCTGTCGAACCTTCCTACCGCCTACCTCTGCCGCGCACTCCATAACGATAGCTGAGTGATTAACGGTCATAGCTTAAACATTAAGGTCGTCGCCCTCAGACAGAGCCGAATATCTGCTCTGAAGCGATTGCTTACCCGTTACTCTCTCTGCTAAATTCACTAAACCGAGTAGAGTTTGATCCTACCTGTAACCAAAACGATATCGTCAAACGCTTTTGCCAACTTGTTTTTTTGCAGGACTAAAATGAGAATTATATGTTGTTCGCGACAGCTTCTGTTCATATTATTAATTATTTGCCCCGGCATTTTTGTTTCTGCTTCTTTTGTGTTTGCCACTTTCAGTGTGTATTGTTGCTACTCTTCTATACTTGGCTATTTTGTAACTTTGATGTATGACTGGCCGTAATCTTGCTGTTTACCGACTAGTAAGGGGTCAGGACCTTGTCAAGCTCTCCGAACTTTTATTCCCGTGCTACTCCTTCTCAAAGGAAATAAAGGTGATTGATTGATTGATAACGGAATGCCTCTACTTTTCCATATACCGCTAACTCGTTATTGCGCTTCCGCTTCGTCCGTTTCTTCCGCTCTGCCTTCAGTCTAGGCTATTTCGGCACTTTACCATTCAGTGGTCGCTAGAACGCACCTTTCCGAGGACCTCCACGTATTCCATGATGCCAGGGTGATCACGCACTATGAAGTCTATTTTATTTTTAGTCCCAGCATTGTGGTTCTTTACGTCCACTTCCGTTACTTTCGTTTGTGAAAGATGGCATTCATGATTTGTAAATTATTTCTCTCTGTCAGGATGATCACGCACCATGAAGTCTATTTTATTTTTAGTCCTGCCATTGTGGCTCCTTTACGTCCACTTCCGTTCCTTTCGTTTGTGAAAGAATGCATTCATGATTTGTAAATTATTTCTCTCTGTGAACTCTATTAAGAGCTCCCCCCCCCTGCTATTCCTATAGCCTACATCATAGTTGTCTACAGCCTTTTCGGCAGCCTGTTTCTGTCCTAGCTTGGCATCGAAGTCACCCAATAGTAGAGTGTAAAGTGTTTTTACTTCTGCCATTGCCCATTCCAGGTGCTAGCCGCCGCGGTGGCTCAGTGGCTATGGTGCTCGGCTGCTGGCCCGAAAGACGCGGGTTCGATCCCGGCCGCGGCGGCTGAATTTCTTTGGAGGAGAAATTCGAGGCCCGTGTACTGTGCGATGTCAGTCCACGTTAAAAGAACCCCAGGTGGTCGAAATTTCCGGAGCCCTCCTCATAGCCTTAGTCGCTTTGGGACATTAAACCCCATAAACCAAACCAAACCAACCATTCCATGTGCTAATATCAGACTTCGGCGATTTCGTGTTACCCATAACTGCAGTGTGCTGTGCTTTTATTTCTATAGTTGCCCATTCCACGTACTCATAGAAGATTTTGACGATGTGGTGTCACCCATTAGTACAGAGTACTGTGTATTTACTTCTCTCATTGTCCATTCCATGGGCTCATAGAGATTCGAAGATTTGTTGTCACCCGTCAGTAGCGAGTACAGTGTTCCTAATTCTCTCATTGCCCATTCCACAAACTCGTAGAAGATTTAAACGATTTGGTACCACTTATCAGTAAAATGTACTGCGTTTTTCTTCTTTCATTGCATATTTTATGTACTGATAGAAGAGTTCGACGATTTGGTGTCCCCCATCACTACAATGTAGTGTTTTTTCTTCTCTATTTGCCCATTCCACGTACTCGTAGAAGCTTTAGACGATTTTGTCATCGTGGCTGGATGTACCATGGTGAATGAATGCAATGTGAACAAAAACGAGACTAAACGAAGAAGCTGAAGGGAGAGGCATTGACTATTGAACAAATGTTGGTGATAGATATGCTACTTGTATGGTATATCTTCCTAGAAAAATTAATTTTCATGCTTCCTATTCGAGGGCCCAAATTACGTAGAACGGCAATCTGAGCGCAATCACATGAAAAACCTGCTTAGCTTCACCAACTCCCCAATGATAAGGAAGCTTGGCTACTGATCCTAGGGACCCTCCTTCAAAGCCCGCCATACAGGCCGTGTTTTGGTCGACGTGAAACGCAAAATGCGCCTGAGAACTGTGCTACGTCAGCGCACGCTAAAAAATACTCAAGTAGTCGAAATTAATCTGTAGTCTTTTACTACGGCCTTCCTGAAAGCCAATGCATTAGTTCAGGACGTTAAACATCGAGTTTTTATTTTCATTCACCTTCACCATAGGTTCGCCCTCAAAAGATTACTTGTCGATACATTCGCCTACCCACTCAAGTGTAAAAACTTCTCAACTGTAAAAAATGTTACGCCTATGAGGGTGGCCTGCTAGGCAAAATTGCCCATTAGGTCTCCTATGGTGTCACGGACGTGCCCTCGGGCTTTTTGCCGCCGCTTTGTTACCTCCGTTACAGCAGCATCCGAGCATTCCCGTTGTGCTGCCCCGGGGTGTCGTAGTCCTATGTTCTAATCACCACGCAAGGCACACGTGTCTCGGTTGTGCAGTCGGGGCGGGCACATGCTGCGCCTCTCGACAGGGAAGTCACGCAATACAGTGTCGTATTCTGCAAAGACCCGCTTTAAAAGAGAGCGGAATTAGCGACGGAACATTCATTCTCTCTGCGGATGGGGATTGACGTCTGGCTAACAAGGTCTTTGGCACAGCAGCGATGCAACATCACAGCATGAATACGGAGCGAAGAATTGCATGAAGCCAGTGCCATGCTGTCGCAAACTAGTTTTCTTCGTTCATCGAATCTTGCTTCTTCCGTAACGCTCCTCTTCAAGAGGTAGGCAGAGGTCATCGCGTCTCTACCTTCTCGTTCCGCCACGGCCTCCGGCAAAAGCACCTGCTTCGAAGCAGACTGTTCTCTTGCAGACATTGAGACTCAAAAGATAGGATCTGGCAGCCTAGCGACTTGACGTTACACAACCTCCTCCGTAAATCTGGCGTAGAAATATGCCTCGATATTTCTTCTCGTTGAAATTCCGACTTTGGGAAATAAATGCTGCCTGGTAGGTGATAGAGTATTCTAACGGGGCAGTACGATAGGGACGCTCGTAGAAAGTAATGGCTGAGAAGAGATTAGCGTTCGACTCGAACTGTGTGTTGGGCGAACCAGGGTCGATAAACAAAGAGCTTGGAGGCTAGGGTAACAGTAGGTGTGCTCATAGGTTGTCGAAAATGAGAACGATATCCGCTCTCATTCGTGCCCGATTTAATGGTGACGACGAGCTTTCGAGATGATGCACACGAAGCGCTTAAGACAAACCCGAACACAATTGGATTGGTTCTTTGCAGTCATTCCACAAAAACATAAGTCAGAATATCACAAAAAATTCCAGAAATAGAACAAAACAGAATAAGAATGCACCGCCGCGTCTCGGCGACTTCGAGCAAAGAACATAACCTGTTTCCACATCACTGCAGCGTAAAGAAGACGAGCACAAAGGAAGAAAACACTTACGACACGGACAAACGCTGCAAATGTATCGTAAGTGTTTTCTTCCTTTGTGCTCGTCTTCTTTACGCTGCAGTGATGTGGAAGCAAAGTAACCAACTTGCCCAGAAGCTTGTTTTACTAAAACATAACCTGTAAACACTACATAGTTACGCGAAAAGTTTTGAATTGACTCTGAGCTTTGGTTAGCGATCATTGGTGGTACGATTATTTAAAAAGGAAACGCGCATTACTTTTAACCCCTTCTGATTCCCAGGAGAAGCGGTAAAGCCGTTCTTCACTCACATTCATTGAACCCGGTCTTCACACAGGCGACCTTTGCACCAGCGAAGAAGGCGGCAATGAGTGTCTCCACCAGGTCGACGCTGTTGGCTGACACGCACGCCACCATGTCCCCGGGCTCGAGGCCGAGCCCCTGCAGTCCGGCTGCTATCCGTTCGCTGGCGTCCTCAAGGTCTGCCCCGGTGTAGCGCTGGCCCGTAGCAGCGTCAATCTGCACAGTCATAAGCGAGCCACAAACATTCGCCAATGAGATTTTATTTCACAGTTATGATCCTCCCGGTCGCAAGCAGGTTCTTGCGTGCAATTTTATTTTTGTTTATTATGTTGTTAGGAGAAGTGACACCGAGGACACACAGATTAAAGGTGTAAAATGCACTTCTAAATCGTCTGCCGTCATGCAAAAAGACAGTGGTAGGTACTAGCATTTATGCATTTCCAAAAGCGTCTGTACACAGAAAAGAAAAATTGCAGACAATTAGCCCCGCCATAAGGGTATGAAGCGATAACATTAATGAAATAATACTTATATATACGGAACTAGTAATTCTCTACATGACAATCAACAGATCGCTGGTGGTCCTCATGCCCCACCTGGGGCAGTGGTGCAGCTCCTAAGCGAAAAGCCACAGCGCTGCAATGGTAGGTGCTGCTACCGGCCATGCTGGTGCAACCAAGGCTGCTCTTTCCGAGCGACTTCTTGCGACCAGTCATTGTATAGCTGCCACCTGCCATGGTGGCCAGTTTTCTCACAATACGGTGGGCAGGTTGTGATGGCGCCATAAGACCACGTAAGCTAGGCAGCCCACCTGTCACCTAAGGGACCTACCCAACCTGCTTCTCTGCGAACATTTTCGCGAATTTTTCACTCATGGCCAACGAAGGGACCGCGACGCGGGGTCTTCTCTAATACAAACAACTTAAAGCTACCGCGTTATAACATGTAACCCCATAAACCGTAAATCAAAACCTTGTGAACCGCAGAGGACAAATAAGATTGGTTTAGTTTGGTTTATTGGGGTTTAACGTCCCATAGCGACTTAGGCTATGAGGGACGCCGTAGTGAAGGGCTCCGCAAATTTCAACCATCTGAGGTTCTTTAACGTGCACTGACATCGCACAGTGCACAGGCTTCTAGAAATTTCGCCTCCATCGAAATTCGGCCGCCGTGGGAAGGATCGAACCCGAGACTTTTGGGTGAACAGCCGAGCGCCTTTACCACTGTGCCACGGCGGCGGGTCCCAGAGGAAAAATAAGGCCTACACAAGGCGTAATATACAAGAAACAATGGGTAACTATAGCCCACATTTTAAAAGAAATACAAAAAATATATCTTGCTGAGAAATAAGCCAGCAGTCACCGTAAACCAAGAAATCATAGGGCCTGTTTCTACATTTTCTTATACCTTGTGGAGTTGAGGAATGGGAAATTAGTAGTGTAATCATTTTATGGCTGAGAAAGATTGATTAGAAGGTTGAAGAAAAAACAAGCACACGCCCCCGGTTGGATCCAGACGCGCGAAATTCGGATATCGCACCCGATATTCTACCAAATCAGCTACACTGTTGGCTGTCGAATGTTATCCTTTAGGGGCATCTATGTTGCGAATAAGATCACCTTGCGAGTGTCCATCAGTCTCTGAGGGGAAATTTTTGGTTCGTACACTACCGGCGGCATCTCATTATTTTTATTATATTTTAATACCATTTACCATCCATCCATAAAGTAATAAAACTGTTAAGCTCCTATTCATCAAGAGGGCATGTAAAGGGGACAAATGAAAACCTTTCCTATGCTGCGCTTGGTTTCCCTGATTGTTCAATTCCATGATTTTTATGTAATAATAAGCGCCTTAATTCCTCAGCCACTGAATGCTCAGTAGCTTAACGAGGCCCTCGGTTCTGGCAGTCGTGATGCCGTAGATAGCATACGAAGGGTTCTCGTACGGCTTCCACCCTGAGCTTTCGATGACGTTCCACGTGCCACTCGTGGCAATACAGGCTCGCCCCGATGGTAGTACGCCTGCCGCTATGGATAAGGAAGGGATTGACGCAAACTCTCAAGGTTAGGATGCATGCAATATAAATAGCCCCAAAAGTAGAAAATTGCACATTCGCTGCCTGTTGAAAATAAAGATGAAGCGCGGCCTTGGCCTAAGCTATCATGCTCACGCAGGGGCTCGCAGCAGTTGCTTTCATAAGTGGCATAGGCAAGACGTTTCGATTGCGTTCTTCTTTGGTTGGTCCATATTTGTTGGTGTGAAAACCTGCGCAGTCGGTGTTTCGCGCCCTGATACTCTGATAGACCAGCTCCGACGTAGCCGAGGGTCCAAGCGTGCCCTCATTACGACGGCCGTGGCCTCTCTAGAAGGGTTCCTGGCGGATCCAGCAAAGCCGACGCTCGACCTCAAGGGAACCTTGATGTCGTGTTGGCAAAGCATCGCGAGCTCACCGCCTTGGACCAACGTATCGCCGAGAGCGTTGAGAACGGCGAGCTCGACACTGACATAGCATGCACTTCAGAATATGACCGCATTGTCAGTTTTGTGCAGCAGACAAGCGTTCGTCATGCCTCCCAGCCTGTCGCCCCGCTAGTTGCCGAGCGGCGCCCTGAACCCCGTCACCGCCGAACCTCAGCCCTCCAGGAACCGCTTTTGTTGTGCCTGTCCCCCAATTTGTTACTCTACCAAAGCTTCAGATCCCAGCGCTCTCTGCAGACAACCGAGACTGGAAAGGATTTTGGGACCATTACAATGTAGCGATTCATAGCGATGTCACCCTGCCGAAGACAGAGGAATGCAAATACTGAGGCGAAAGGTTCACTACGGGTCCTCGCACTTTCTTCGAGACGCTTGCGGTTTTCACCTTCAAGCCCTTTATAGGTGAACTCACAGTAGAGCCATGGTGTGCCATTATCGTGCTACCCCAAGATGGCCCATCAGGTCATAGGTCAGGTCAAGGTCACAGCTCAAGGTCAAACAAAAATTGTTGGTGGTTTAGCTCCAGTTAAACCGAGCCTGTATGCGGAAGCTTCTTGGCTCATGGTTGCACGCAGTAAATTTAACTGCTGCTTAACGTGATTAGAGAGCGAAAGCTGTGCTGTGTCGTGAAACTAGACGCGGCTTGGCGTATGTAACGCCAAGTGCGTTGCGCACAGTGGACAGCCAGCGCGCCCAGCCTGGCATGTGAGAGTTAAATTAACAGCACTATTGGCGTAGCCAAAAAAAATGAAGCTTTCGCTTACACACCAGGTTTAACTAAAGATAAATCATCAGCAATTATTTAGGTTGATATCTGACCGGCAAGGCCAAGTCTGCCATAGAAGACATCTTGCTCGCTGATGACAACCACGACTCTGCAGAGCAAATCCTGACCGACTGCTTCGGACGTCGCGACATGCTCGGGGATGAACACATGGACAATCTCCTGGTTTTGACTCCATTGAGCAGCTCATAGGATGCGAGTTTCGTTGCGGCTCTTTACGATGACATTACTTTCTGTAACAACGCTTTCGATGGGCTTTGAGTCTTTTCGAACCACTACTCAGTATTCCTTCACTGTGTATTGATGAAGGCCTTTCCTCGCGAGCTTGGCATACCCCACCGTAAGAAGCACAGAGAGTCGACGCCAAGGTTCAATACGGCGCCAGATCCAGCAGCCCGAAGCAGGCAAGTCAAAGAGATGCTCGTTTTCTTGAAATTCAAGCGGAAGTTTGCGAAGAGGGACGGCTTGCCATTATTGCAGTGCTCTCACGCCGTCCATTGGACAGACGCAGCTTTCTCCTTGATGACTGTACTCCTCCGTCGGAGATTGCAATACATGCTTGAGTCACACTGTACTCGTCTCCACTGCCCGCTATGCGCTGACGCTAGCTATTCGCTTCCGGACTGCAGAATCAACCTTTACCAAGCTCAGAAACGGAAAAGAATGCAAGCTCATTGATGCTGTATTCAGAGTGGAAAGCCAACCTATACTGCCAAAGTATGCCCATCTGCAAATAACTTGCGCAGCTGCTTTTCGCCAAACCATCTAACAATGCTCTGCGACCTTGTTTTGCCGACGCCGGCAACCCTACTGCTTACGGGCTCGACCTGGTGAGGCTTCTCATTCACGCCACTCTTGAGCGAATCCTGCACTCGGGCGTTGAAGCAACTCTGACGCAGATTCCGGAGCCCTTCTGGGTTCTCAGGGGGCGGCAGTCAGTGAGGCGCACTCGGGGTGCCTGCTTTCTGTGTCGCCGGTGCGACAGACTCCAGATTCAACGTCTGTCGCTCCTCTCCTTCGTGACCGTGGTGCCGAAGCTCATACATTTGAAATACTTCGTGTCGACTTTTGTGGCGCTCTGTTTCATCGTTCATCGAAACTAGGATCTTCTTTTAAAGCTTATACCACAGTGTTGCCATGTGGCGTCACACTAGCTATCCATCTGTCATTGATGTTAAACATGACTGCCTTCATGTTTCTCATGACCTTTAGATGCTTCATTGCACGACCTACTTCGACAACGCCCTCACCTTTCATCACTGTGCCCATGCATTCCTGACCCTTTTCCGTCGGTCTTTTGCGAGACTACTGCAGTGAGCGTCACATCGCGTGGAAGTTTGACGTTGACTGAGCACCCTGGTTTGGTGGATGGTGGGAGCGGATGATCCCGCTCACCAAGTTCTTGAACGTTGTCCTTTAAGTTTTAGAGGAGCTGCAGACGGTGTTGTGCTAGGTAGAAGCCAACATCAACAGCCGACCATTGACGGACTTGTCCGTCGACCCAGACGAGCCAGCCGAACTTACTCCGGCTCATTTTTTGGTTCGAAAACGTGCTGCATGCCTCTCACAGCATTGGGTGCAGCAGAGCCGTAATCCGCTAGAGAAGATCTATCTTAAAGCCGCGCCCTCCGTCGACAGGCTGTAGCCGACCGTCTGTGTTTTCTACAGCGGCGTAACTGTATGATTCTAAGGCGCTCCGCCCATCAAACTGCCTCCTGTGGTCCGACTCGGGTCCAGGGCGGAAATGTCGTCCTCGCGCACGATGGCCACATGCCCGCCATGTTGTGGAACATTGCCCGCGTCCCCTGCCTGTTCCCTGGCAGCGATGGCATAGTGTGATCCTGCATTCTGCGGGTTTCATCCGGGCAGGATATAAGGCGCCCGGTTCAGCGGCTGCTCCTGGAGGCGAGTTGATAACAAATAGTGTCGGACGCGGGCGGATGTTGTCACAAAAGGTGAAGCGCTACCTTGGTCCGAGATAGCGCGGTAGCGCAGGGGCTGGCGGCAGTTGCTTCCATAAGTGGAATAGGCCAGACATTTCGATTGCGTTCTTCTCTTTTTCCTCCATGCTGCCACAGCTCGTTGGAAAAAGCCCAGGATGAAAAATTCGGAGGTTGTCGGTTTGCTTCCCATCGGCGGCATGTGATTATTTTTGTCCTTTATAATAAAATATGATTTAGGCGCAAATATTTACAGTCATAGGTTCCCATTGATCAATACGGCATGTTTATTAATTTATTTATTTTACAGGTACTGCAAGTCTCGTTATTTGGCCTTAGGCAGGAGTGGGCATTCTGAATGTTATTTCTGAGACTGAAACATTCCCTTTGCATTTCGTGGTTTCAAGAACTCTTGGCTTTCTTCATTTTAATGTCATTCAGAGCCCTTGTTTCCCATTAAAAAAAGAGAATTATTTGATTCAGCAGAAACCGCTCCTCTGTGCAGCATATGACGAAGCAGTATGGAGGCAGCCAGGCTCGAGAAAGAAACCTACTACATTTTTTTCTCTCCGGAGAAACAGAAGCATGTGCTTTAAACTTCCAGGTGTGTTTCTGCTTGGTTTCTTGCTCAATGCTTTGAAAGCAATGCAGAGTGACAAGAATATTTTGTGAAATATTAGCGGCAGTAAAAGACCTTTCCACAAGGCAATTAAACTTCCTGACGTTTACCATAATACCTAGGAGGCTGAGAAGAAGGTATGAACAAAGGAATTTCCGGCCACCTTCCTAGTAGCTCGTCCGAGCTAGAGATTTGTACTAACTTGCCAGTTTTACGGCTTTTTAATCCGGCTCCCGGAAGATCAGGGGTTGTTGGCTTTGGGTTTTTCAACCTAGACCGCGTGGTCGAATGGAGGCCATAGCGGCAGCATTTTAATGCAAGCTATTCCGACATGTCTTCTGCGTTGCTAGTGCCGGTTTAGGATTCCAATGTGGTCGAAGCCTCATTTGCAGCGCCTCTTTCTCTCTGCAACTTTTAAATGCCTGGGTCATTCCTTCACCAGCTGCGTGTTTCGGTTCAGCGAGACTTCAATGACGACTGTGCTCCTTCATTTCTCATGACAGATTTGCAAGCGCATTTGCTTCTTTTTTATTCATCTTTATTTAGAGTTTTGGTCAGCCATCAAGAACATTTATGTAGTGTTTTAAAGTTGACTGAAAAAAAAAACACAGCCATAAATTTTACTGAACAAAAAGCCAATAGGTTACCGACCCAATGGCCCTCTTCCTTTTTATGATGTTTACCGTACATGCTCGAAGCTATGAAATGATTGGACCTTTTTTCCGCGGTCCATTCCAGAGTACGTCGCAGTAAAGTAGTGATTTGTTGCGTATCTGAAAGTTTCGTGTCAAAGTTCGAACCGAATGCTGAGGAAATATGGAATATGCGAGATAGGCGACAAGCATGCGCTCTACCATCTGTTCTTTTTACCGCGTTGGCAGTACAGTCCTCCACCATCGAAAAAGCTGCTGTGTGCGCTAGCGCGCGCGTGTGTGTATTGGCGCTCTCAGATCCAGCTTTCTTCGATATTAGTTTGAATTGTGCGGGAAGTGTGTAAAATTATAAGATACGGTTGCCACTTTTTTGATGCGAATGCTCTAACCTTCCGATGTGTAGAAAAAGCTCGCTTTCAAGGTTTACCAGCGCTACAACCAAGTAGTTAGGACTGCCGTAGAAGCCCAATGGGGTGCGTTTGCGACAATAATTGTGAAGCAACTGTGGATTATTGTGTGGGACAGGCACCAAAAAATTGGGTGTGGATTGTCTAACCTTGAAATGCTGAGGAAAATCATAGCTTAAAAGTTTGTTCTGTGCTCGCACAAAGTATTAATTACCGTTATAAAAACTGATGGCGTGCGTTTTTGATAACAAAGAGCAGAAAGGTGCAATGTTCTCGAAGAGGTGTTCTGCGGATCTATAGTTCTATGGCACAATCCTGTGAAAAATAATTTATTTAGTACATAAGTGTGCAGTAAAAACACATCAATATATACGCCAAGGTCACTGAGTGAGGAGACTGTAACGGCACCCTTGATAAATTAATACTAAACTAAGTTACAAATAAAGAAGCAGCAATAAGATAGGTAGTTATGGAATAACAATAAATCTTACATGCAGACAAAAACCTTTGCTTGCGATGAAAACGCAAAAATAGATAACCAGGCCAGACAACAAAATCGTAGAACTAGAATAACCATCGTGATCGACGATTTTGCATAAAATTCAAGAACAACAAAGGCAATGCAGTGCAAGCAATTTCCATGCCTATTAATAAAAAGCATATACCGAACTCTGTTAAGCCTTCGATACTGTAAAAAAATTGACCTTTTAGTTAAACATAGACAAGGTGGTCGTGATTTTAACTCAGGGTTAGCCTACTCAATAAGTACATGCCGGTGAAATGGCAAGTCCGTTTTCCATAGATAGTAAAAATATCTCATAGCAAAAATTTTTCTCAGCTCAACCCTTGTCTGATTACTACTCTGCAGAACACAATAGTCAATTGACTCACACGAAAGTTTGCTGTCCAATAAACAAAAATATGATAGCTAGACTGTGCACAAATAAAATAATAATAAGTGAGATACAATAATCACGTAGCAAATATATATCACTCAAAAAATATCACTTGCTAGTAATGATGAGCAGAGCCTGATTTTGAATGTGTTTGATCGACTAAAATAACATTACTGCCTTCCCATGCTATAATGTCATAGTTAATGTGAGCATAAATAAATGCGCATAAAAGGGACAACGCATGTGATATGAATAAAGCATGAGCTTATATGATAGCACGAATTTCAATTGCGCTTTTCCTCTTCACGTGGTTGATGTGATGATGAAACTTTAAGTGAGAATAAAGTTCAATACCAAAGAATGTGATGCTGTGAAAAGTGTGAATGGAAGTTCGACGAAGCAATGAGAAGGCAACTGATTTATGAGCATACGACTTGATGGAAATATCATATATTTGGGTTTTACAGGGTTGGTAATTAGGGGGCTATGATGAATACTCGTTATGACGCTAACTTGGGCGGAATTTTTCGAATAGAGTTTATAAACACTTATAAGATTAAGAAACGATTCTGTGGTCCGCAAAATATATACAGTGAGTGTCAGACAGGGAATATGACAAATCAGTAAGACAAACTCAAAAAAGCAAAGAACCGAGAATCGATACTTGAGACACATAAGTTGTTTTAAATTCATAAAATGAACCAGCCACGAACACCGCGTTGTGCATGTAAAGTGAATAACTTTTAAGAGAAGGTAGTGCAGTACCACATCTGCTATATGCTTCAAGTTCGGGAAAGAATATTTTGTGATTGTGTCGAAAGCTTTAAAAAAGTAAAAAAAAGATGACAAAATATAGTTTGTGCACTGACTGTTTTATACAGTGAGTTAAGCGAAGCAAAGCTATATTAGTGGGAATCGCTGAGCGAAACCCGAATTCCCAATTTTGGAGTAGGCCAACTTCCTTTGTAACTCTTTAATCGTGAGACAAATAGTCTTTTTAAGTAGACAAGGCAATGGAAACAGGTGCTCGTTCGGAAATACACAACCGAAGCCAACAGCCACCGAACGCAGGAGCATAGCGGATGATTTTATACGTAGTTTCTCCATGAGTGGGAGATAAATAAAAACGCGAAAAAACCCACATGCCACCATTCGGGCCCGTACCCACAATCTCAGAATTTCGCGTCCGGTTCCCTGCCAACTGAGCGAAGGTAACGGCTGTCTGCTCTTCTGCTTTCAGCGGTATTTATGGGCAGTGCCACCAAACCTCGAGAGTGCTCACCACGCCGCCCTTGTCCTTAGCGTCGGACGTAGTACGTACTACAACTGCCACATACACACGTGGGTGGTTGGTGAGGGCAGAAAATGTATCAGAACCCTCTTATGGCCCGTACGGTATCAAGGCGGCCAGATTCGAGGCCCACTGTGATTCGACGCGGTGATACAGGACGTACTACGTTCGCCGCTATGGACGAGGGCAGGGCAGGTGAACACTCTCAAGGTTCGCTTACACCACACATAAATACCTCCTAAAGCAGAAGTTTGGAAAGTCGTCGCCGTAGCTCAGTTAGTAGGGCACCGGACGCGAAATTCAGAGGACTTGGTTTTGGACACCACCGGCGGCTTGTGATTATTTTTTCTTCTGCATTTATTTATCTTGCATTGATCAAAATGTGTAGCTGGCGGGCGTGACGGCCGCGTTTTGCGTGATTCAGCAGTTTATGACGCAGCAGACTTGCGGAAATATCAAATCTAAGCCCAGGCTCACTAAGCTTGTGTTTAATATTAAGCTTGCCGCAAATTTGTTTCGTAGCAACGCGCAGGAGCACAGAAAAAGTGGCCGTCGCCCAGCTAGCTAAAGCTATTGGCGGCTGTATGCTTCACTTTGAAGGTACGGTGACAAGATTCTTGGCCGGTGCTGGTTACCGTATAAGTGCTTTCGCACTAAAAATGCACTTGTTCATAATTTTTCAATGTGCATGCTTCGATTAACCTTCCGCTCTCTGGAGGCAGCCATTTCCAGAGGCCAGAAGACCTCCTATCACTCCCTCTCTCCGCCTACTTGCACCCTCAGCAATCGTCATCATCATCAACCTGACTACGCTCGCTGCATTGCGAAGGCATCTCCCATGTCTCTCCAATTAACTCTGTCCTTTGTCCGCGGCGGCCTCCGCACAACTGAAAATTTCTTACTTTCATCCGCCCACCTCAGTTTCTGCTTCCTCCTGCTTTGCTTGCCTCCTCTTGGAATCCATTCCGTTGTCCCTAAGGACCAACGCCTGTCTGTCCTTCGCATTACATGCCGTGCCCAAGCCCATTTCTTCCTCTTCGTTTCGATCAGGATGTTATTAACACGCGCTTGTTCCCTCACCACTCTGCCTCCTTCCGGGAGGAGTGCAGTGGTGGCGTAGAGGTAGAGCATTCGCGTCGCGTGCAAGACATCCGAGGTTCGACTGTCGGTGCTGCACAATTCTCCACCCCATTTGAAGAAAAAACTCCGTGCGTAGATTTAATTGCATAATTAGGTTTGCGGTGCGTCTGATCTCAGTGACCAGAATCGACAACGTACTCCGTCATCAGAGAAGGTTTTGACCACCCTTGCGTAGTACTTGACCTCAACCTTCTACGAGCAAACAAATTAAACAGGAATCATAACCACAGCAGAAGTCCACACAGTAGCAGCGACCTCGGGGAGGTTGCCCGCTATCTGGTGGGGAGATGGACCATGCCGACAAAGGCTAAGCGCTGAGTAGAGACTCTTGTGCTAACGTAGTAACGTACGTGATAACGTACTACTTTACGCAGTAACGTGCTAACATACTACTCTACGTACTCTTGTGCTAACGTACGCTGCCGTGGTGTGGGACCCTCACATGAAAAATGACATTGCACAGGTAGAAAAAGTTCAAAGGCATGCTGTGCGCTTCATTTACAATAAATATAAAACCTCCGAATCTCCATCTCTCTTTATGCAAACAAACCTGATAAAACCTCTCAGCATCAGAAGAAAGATAGCAAGAAAAGAATTTTTTTACTGCTTAATTCAGGGAAAGTTTGGCATCCCGGCAAGTCCTTATGCTACTCCATCATCAGCTCGAAAAACGCGACACACACACAACTACAGCTTAACTCCTCACTTTACAAAAACAAACTCCCATAATTTTTCATTTTTTTTTCGAAAACAATCAGTGATTGGAACTCACTACCTGAAGAGGTTTTTACGTGTGCTCACTTCAGAGAGGCCATTACCAATGTCTTTTAACTACTGAAAATGCCCTTCTGAAACGCGCATTTGTGACTATTTTAGATCTGACGAAGATGTATCTTGGAGTGCTTTTATATCTGCATGCATGAATTTTAAACATATATATGTACGTAAGATGCTCTGTAACCATTTCTTGTACAATTTGTTTTTCCCTCCCTGCTTGGACTAAAAAGGTCTGTAGTATCATGTAATAAAATAGATAAATAAAATAGTACTATACATTATTGGCTAACCTGCGGCACAGGTCTAAGATTCGCCGAGGGCTGTCTTTGGTGAAAAACCAGACTCGATGGCGGCAGCTGCTTAGCGCTGACTCTTCCTACACTGTAGCTCCTGCATTGCCTTCTCAGCAATAACCTTCTCCGAGATGACAGTAGATGGTGCGCCCTCTTCGGTTGTCGCTGACGCCCCTCTCGCTGCTAGTCGGCCTTCGTGGCCGGGGCACCTCGTCGGTGGCGGCACGGTGAACTCTAGTCTGTTTTCATTCACGCTTTCTTCTTTTAGGTGTTTTCCCTCCAGATTCAATTCTCTTCATAATCTTTTAGCAGCATTGTCCTCTATCGGCGAAAAAGCTGTTGTCAGTCCGAGTGCGTACTAACGTGCGTGCGCGTGTGTGTGTTCAAGTCTGCAGTCCATAGTGGATCAGGGAACCTTCTGGACACGCTCCTGACACGTGAGATGCCCTTTCAGTAGTACATTCTGATGGTGGAAGCCCGGGAATCCACAGGTGAAATACGGGGGACAGCCTGCGCTGAATTTGGCCTTCATGGTACCAAATTCTATGGACTTCATTTGCACAAACGCCCAGGGTGGGCTTCCTATGATAGAACCCGCCATAAAGCGAAATCAAGGTTCCCTGATCCACTATGAACTGCAGACTTGAACACACACACGCGCACGCATGGTAGTACGCACTCGGACAGACAACAGCTTTTTCGCCGATAGAACACAATGCTGCTAAAAGAGTATGAAGAGAATTGAATCTGGAGGAAAATCAACCTTACACCAACCGCCGTCGCGTTGGCTGAGCGATTATTCTGTTGGCTGCTTACACGAAAGACGCGGGTTCGATCCTGACCACGGCGATGGAGGCATAACGCTAGAGGCCCGTTTGCTGTGCGATATCAGCGGCCCTTAAAGAACTCCAGGTGGTTTAAATTATCCTGAGCCTTGCACTACATTATACTCCCACATGGACGAGACCACGCGCGAAGCGGCAGAAGCATATGCTAAAGCAACAGATTAACGCGGCTGCGTGCGTTAGTAATCGTAGTGTTGTTTTATCTGACAAGCAGCTCTTGTTTCTTGGCAATATTTGAACGGCGAGTGCGTTTGTTTTCATGTTTTGCGTTCAATTCAAGCGCAATGCCTTTCCTTCATTCTTTATATTCCTCATGTTTAATGATTAAAGCCTTAGCTGTGACTCATTGCTCGTCTTGTGTTTCTTTCTTCTGCTAATCTGGCATTTGTTCGCTGTTTTCTTTCAATGCGCCCCTGATATCCTCTATAGAGTTTGGACGTTAAATCCAGTAAACCAAACACACACCACCTAATTGCCACCTCTACCTTCCACAATACTCGCCCACAACCTCAGCCACCTCCACCGTCTACCAGCGACACCCACCAAGAGGCACTCTACCAATCAGAATACCACGCAGAAGCGCAACAAAGAGCACCGACTAATTCAAATTCAAATTCGCAATGGGTAGCGATCATTGCAGAAGTGAACATCCTAAAGGGAATTGTAAAGCCAGCATTGCTAACGCAGCGGAGACGGCGCGCTGAAATCGGGACAGTCAGAAAAAGAAACAGACACAAGCGCTGAATAACAACACATTATGAATAAATAACACAACAACAAAAGTAAGGAAGTGCACTTTTGTCACCACGGTGAAGACTGCGTTAATGACCGGTTGAGAGAGCCAACCTTCACCCTAAAGACGGGTTACGGGAACATGAGGACCAAGCACGTGTCTGAATAGAAATGCACTCCACATCTTCTTCTGTGCCATATTCTGAGTCAATGCAACCATCAGCGCAAGCGACAGCGATATGAAGCCTACGTCATCGATATGGGAGGCGAGACTTGCGTGACCAGCGCGTCAATTGCGTTCATAGGGAAAGATATCCGATATCTAGCAAGCCAGGGAGGACTCAGAAGTGAGAAAAGCCGTTTTCTTGCCTCCCTTGCTGTGTTATTTAACTTCTTACGGTTTTATGTCTATCATTTACTGTTATTAATCTATAAGTTTACTCTGACCAATAAATCCTGAGCTCTAAGTCAGCGATCGTGTACAGGTTTCTTCTTGTTGCTGTCACGCTTGGCAGAGGCTATTTTCACTGAAATCTTGCACCAAGTAGCCTTGCTTGTTACCGTGAGGAAAAGTGGATTTTTTACTTCACATGCTTTTGGCCCAAATAGTAGTAGTAGTACAAGACCTTTATTCGGCCATAATTTACAGGCCGAGCATGTCGACCGCCTGGGTGACCAAAAGTCGCGGTTCTTCCTCCCCTTCAGCGCCAAGCCAGCCGAGCCAGGTGGGGATGGATAAAGAAGTTGGGGGGTAGGAACCCGAGTGCTGAGCAGCCGGGCAATAGAAGAGGCAATGTATTTCTAGTTTTTAGATTAACCCCCTCTCTTTTCCTTTATGACTCGGGTGAATGCACGAACTTTGTAGTGTTTACTTGTCTGTACTCAAAGCCACCGGCATGCAGTTTATTGCTTTGTCTCTATCAAGCAATGTGACCATATTCATCTTGAGTGATCGAATGTACGGGACTGTATAAGTAAGGTTGCGCGAGATTACGTAGACGCTATTCGCAGTTTGTCTGCAAAATGGTTTGCCTGCTTTAAATTCAGCGCAGATGAGAGCGGCGTTCATTCCGTGCCTAGATGGCTGCCGAAACCTTCATCGAAGTAGCCATCATCACATCTGCGAGGCTTTGTTAACCAATCTGTTGCTAGAGCGGAGCCGGCCGAGAAAGGTACCCCAACCCCCGTAGGGGAAATTAAGTATAGCTATTTTTCGATGCGAGGCTGCTTTGCGGAGAAGCGGTGAATATCTTAAAACAACCACGACACTATACAATGAGGCGAAGGATACGATGACAGGCCCAAGCAAAGCCACAGCGTCACTGCTGAGGACTGCGAACACGACGCACTCCATTCACCACTCAGAACCGGAGATGAAGTTGCGACCGCGCACTGAGACCGACTGTAAGGCGGGAGCACGAACGAGCGACTTGGAAGTGGCTATCGATGGCTGCAAGGTCACTGCCCTGATGTACACGGGAGCCGACTACTCAGACAAGAGTGGACCGTTGGCCGCTAATCTGAAGAATGTGAAGACCATTTGGAACGACCCGCAGGTACACACGGCTGGAGGTCACCTGATCACCCCAACGAGTGGTCATCGATCTGAAGCACAAGTCCGTCATACTCTAGACGGATGAGCCTTCCATTCGAACTCGACACAGAAGAATCGCGCTGCGCAGAGTGTGTTCGATGGTGCAGTGATTATTCCCGCATGTTTAAGCATACTGTTCATCGTAGCCGTTGGTAAGGCTTAAAACCTTGATGGCGTCCTCGAATGGAAGATGTAGATATTGGTGAATCAAGGCACCGCAGTTGCAAAAGGCATCACCGAATTCCGGCATGGACAAGGCAATGTATTGGTAACAAATTTAAGCCTAGAGTAGTGGCGCCTGACGAAGGGCTTAATCATCGCTTTCTTGGCAGAAATTGCCGATGTGAGCATTACATTCCGCCTAACAGACCATGCCAATGGCGCAAACCCCGGAGCATACGTGGTACTAACTGGGCTCTGCCCCAGCACAGATGGTAACTTGGACAGAACCTGCTTCGAAGCTATGGCAACTGTTTTTTTTCCTCGTAAAAGCCCCCACAGTTTTGTATTGCCCAAATCAAATTACCACATTTGAAAGCCCCCGCCTTGTCTGTCCAAACCTCCATCGTGTGTTGTCACGTGAACACCACTCCATCCGGGACCACGTCGAGCAATTGCTGAGCGGCGATGTATTCCAGCCATCGATGAGCTCCTAGGCAGCACCGGTCGTCCATAAATGAAAGACAGAAGACTTCGGGTTTGCGTCAGTTACCGTCATTTGAACAGCGTAACCAAGAAAACATCTGTCCCTTGCCCTGACAGCGGACTTAAGACCACATTTGCAACGCCAAGCGCTTCTCGTGAATATCCAAAGTGTGGATATTGCCAAATCGGCGCCGTTGAAAAGGGTCGAGAGAAAACCACCCTTATCACCTCAAGTGACTGTTAGAGTTCAAGGTAATGCATTTGGACTTTGTTCGGCACCAGCAAAGTTCCAGCATGTGATGTACACAGTATTGCAGGCCTCAGGTAGCAAACTTGTCTCGAGTTCTTGGATTATATTTTCATCTTCACTTCAGACTCCGACAATCCCATGAAAGACTTACGACAGTGCTCAAGGCAATCGAATAATCGGGCTAACCTTGAATCCAAAAAAATGCCACTTCGCTTATGAGGAGCCGGTATTTTTAAGGCGAAAGCCTTTAATGTCTCATCGTTGTAAGCAGTAGTTGTCGACAGAAATGTCACGCTTTTCAATTGGTCGAAACGGTCGTAACGTCACAGTGCGCGAATTTCAAACGGGTCCAATTGTACTTTGGCTAGTAACCATGCAACCAATTGAAGGGATCGTATAGTGATGCTCCAAGTGGGACTGAACTTCATTAATTGCTTAATTACCCAATTAGCGTAATTAACTTTTCTAATCAGGCCATATAAATAAATAAAACCGAGTAGGAAAATGGTCGAGCTCGGGAATCGAACCCCAGTCTTCGGCGTGCGAGACGAGCGTGCTATCCACTCCGCAATGCCAGCTTGATGGTTTGGAATGAACAAAGGTTCGTCTAGTGAATATGGTGTCATCGTTCACTCCCATCTTCCTCCCTTCCCGTTATGGCGAGGTTCAGGTGTCCACCGAGATATGCGAGGCAGATACATTTCCTTTCCTCAAAAACCAATTTACCGACGAGCGAGGCGTAGAACCGAATGGGCGATGGCGTTCTATGGACTCCCTGGCAGCGTTGCAAGACACTGTCGCGTTCCACTCTTAGAGGCGAAGCTTAACATCTTAACCACACATCAGTGACCACACTTTAGGTCAAAAATGTGCACCCCTGAATTTTGACGGCTGTCCATCCAGATATGCGAGACAGTTACTGCGTAATTTCCTTTCCTCAAATACATTTTTCATTTTCTTCATTACGGGCCCTCTTTGTCTGCTTTCACTCCTACTTCCTCCCTTCCTCTACGGTGCGGTTCGGGTGTCCACTGAGATGACAGAGAATTACTGCGCCATTTCCTTTCCTCAAAAAGCGTTGCGCTCAAAGGGCAAGGCATCGCGCCGAACGGGTGGTGACGTTCCGTGGACTCCCTGGCAGCGCTACAACACGCTGTCGCGTTGCACTCCTAAAGGCGAAACTTAAGTGTCATTAATTAGCACTTAATTAGGCTTCAGGCATTTATCAGTGATTAGGCATTAATTAGTGACTTGTCATCACTTAGCAATTAGTACTCAATTATATGTGACGCCACCAGTGCCACAGAAGCAGTGAAAGTGGTGCGGAAAACGCTTTCGCCTCTACGCACTTTAGACAGTCAAAGTGCCCCCTGAATTTTTTCTTGGCCACATTCCAGGCGAAAATGGAGTACCCGCAGGCCAGATGAAAACAGCTGCTATTGAGCAGTTTGTGCAGCCGGCCGACAAGATACCTGGCCGCAAGTTCCTGCGGCTATGCCATTATTACCGACGCTCTGTGTGGAACTGACCGCACGTCGCCGAAGGCTGGACGCAGCTGGCGGAGTAGGATGTGTCATTAAAACGGGGGAGCGCCACAGGCGGGAACTGTCGCAGAACTTCAGCGTCATTCACAGCGCCTTCCGTTTCCCGGCAACTTTGACGAATACGCCAAGAAAGAATTTAACACCAACACAAGCAGCGTGGGGCTACACGCCGCACTCGTTCAGAAAAGCGATGGGCCGGAGATCGTCGTCGCTTACGCTAGCTATCACCAGTCGCAAACAGATGCAACTAATCAACGACCGAGAATGAGCGTCTTACCATCATCTGGGCTGCATCGAAACACCTCCCTTACTTGTACAGTAGTCATTTTAAGGTTATCAGCAATCAACATGCACTCTGCAATACTCAGGATACACAACAGCCATGTGCAATGGCCAAGGTCTTGTGTACGCGGGGTATGCTACACAAGAAAGCATCTTTTGGAAAGATGCCAGATGATATAGCAAGATTATAAATATGAATTAGTACTGGGGCTAATATGCACCTGCAAATTTGAAGGCTCTTAGCTGAATGACATATTCAGTTCAGCTTTGCTAGTTCTGAGAATTTTAAAACTGTTAATATTTCGCTTTTAATTGTAGGATTGGTAAAGAAAGATTCCAGGGTACTTACTACGTCACACGCGTAGCCTGTCGGTGCGTCGAAGGAGCTGCGTAATGGTTTGTTTATTTTAACAAAGAAATTGTTAAATTCATTGCCGACTTCGTCACCAGTTAACACTACACAATCTTTCGTTATGGTTGTGATGCTTTTTTTTAGGTGAAATTTAGTACTTCCAATTTTTTCAAATTCTTAACAATCTGAGAAATTTGATGCAGGTACAGCATTACTACAAATTTCGTCATTGGCTCCGATATTTGTGGCTCCAGTCCCTCAAGACCCTTTACTTTCCGCATCCCGTCTTCAGCAACAGCCCTAATCGCCGAGAAAATCCTCTGCCAGCAAATTCTCCACCTGCTGCAGCAGGTGACATGCCTTGCTCAAGAGACACCTCTTCTGCATTGCGTCCAGAAGGAATCCCATCGCTACGCCCCTCTTGGCCAGCTTGGAATCATCAGTTTCATGGGGCATCAAAGCATTCTTTGTCCGGAGTGACAAATCCAACAAACATGGCCATTGTCATGAGACGTTAGCTGCAGGTCAACGAACCTAATGGCTTTATCATATGCGAGCTCATAGGTAAAATTGAGGCCCCGAGAGCAAGCCTGACAATCTCATTAAATAGCGTGTGCTTGACTGTATGCGGTGCCGCCAGGTGAAAGAGTTAAAAAAATTGTCAATATGCCGAAACACGCGGATTACATGATCATTGTTCAGAGATGCGCAAATGAGGTTGTACATTTTAGCGAAGAAAATATCGGTCAGTGCCGGTGCTACGCTGAAGGCAGTACAAAATCCATTCATTTATAGCAACACGCGGTGCTCAAAGCCAGCTAGAATAGACTCCAAGTAACACACCAACAGCTCGAAAATGACTCAGTACTCATGCCAACTTGGTTTTGAAACCGAATATCCTTACTAAGCTCAATCGTTTTTCGCCTCGCTACAAGCAGTTCGCCTAGGGGATCGAGTAATAATGGTCCTCTATATCTATAGAAAAGGAAGTGCTGGCTCCAGGTAGTCCATCCTGCAACACTTCTACCAGGTCGAAGAAGCTTCGAAGTGTGGACGGGTCCGACGGCGCCAAGATACGCAGACGACCCTGAAGAAAGCTTCTCAGTGTTTTTGGCAGCCCTACTTTTTGGCCGTCGCCGTGAAAAAAATTTGAAGCAGGTCCTTGCCGCACTTTTCCGCTGCCTTAGCCACACAATCTTAGCTGCACTTCTTTAGCAGGCTCAATGCGTTCTTTTTTGCTTGGCCAGGTTTCAGCAAAACACGCCTATAGTGTTTTTCCATCGCTCATTGCAGCAATCCGCACGCTGAAAAGCGCAAAAAATCTTTGCGGTTCTTTGAGCGTGTCACAATTTTTCAGTGGGGAAGGACTAGGTACGAGGGGAAATTTTGGATGCCATTCACATCAGCTGTCAGAAGGATAATTGTGCAAGTGACATGTAGTTACATCTAACTTACAAGGAACGTGCCTACCTAGACAGCCGATGAGGTTGATCGAAGGTGTCATTAGTGCGCCTGTCATGTGAGCGTTCGAGGATGCGCGTGCTTCGGATGTTTTGAGCGCCCGTATGATGTTTCAATAAACGAAGTTTCAAGTCCAGCGCCCGTCCGTGTCTGCTTTCCTATGGATATACATGACCTTTATCACGCGATCCTCCATGACGAACTGTTTGTATCAGTGCCCGAAACGACAGAGCTCAGTGGGGATGTTCTGTTTCAAAACCAACTAGGCATGAGTACTGGCTCGTTTTTTGAGTTGTAGTACCACTTGCACTCTGTTTTAGTGAAATTTAAGGGCCAGCTGTTTTTACAAAATGAAGGAATTTTTATTGGGTCTAGGATAGCTTCGGTCGCGTGCAGTATTTTCCTGGTTACAATGGATAACTTCATTTGTATATCAGTGATCAGCCACCATATTTAATTTGATTATCATTTCCTTTCTTTTTTTATTTACACGATACAGATGATGGCAGTCTCAGGAAAAAAGCGAACTATCTTCGCTTGAATGACGCCCTAGCCCCCCTGTACGTGGCCATACAGCGAGCACAACAACTCATGCACGGCTCATTATGGATCCGTAACAAAAACCAAGCAAACACATATACGAGCACATGATATAAAATCTCCCATTTTACAATTCACATTTAACAAGTTATATACAGGTACTTGGATTTAAAAAAGAACTGAAATATTGTCACGTATTGGTGACTGCTGTCCCGTGAGCTGGAAGACAGCGGCAGTGGTTTGTAAACCTAACCCTTCATTTGGGCTGGCTCACGCCCGGAAAGAACTGATTGAATCAGCGGCGGCGTAACAGCTATCAAGAGTGCACGGCGGTCGTCGAACATATTGCCCGCCAGTCTCGGCAGCGCACAATTTAGAGCTGACAAAGATATGTCGAGATGCTTAGAAAATAACAGTTTGGAGCAACGTAAAATCACTTCAGACTGGCGGCGATCCTGCGAGATAAATCTTGTCTTGCATCACGAATAGCGTGTCGGCGGCGTTAAACACGAACAAATTAATATTAAAAGCTTCGCAGCCATATTGTATATTTTTGTTCACTACTGCACGTACGTATGTGTGTACGTAATTACGTACAGTCGCGGGTAAAAAAAAATTAGCGAAATGACGTGACAGGAGTGGTGAGAAGATGCGTTGTAATGAAGCCTTCGAACACCTCGGAGTCCCAAACCTGCACTAATACCGCACAGTACATTTGCCCTTTAGAAATGGCTGCCATGCAAATACGACCGCTACGACCAAAATTCTACCTCGCGGTCTAGTTTTAAACCACCCAAACCATCACAACTCCTGCGGCGCATGGAAAACCTAAAAAACTGGTAAATGAGTAAAGTCTAGCTAAGATCAGCTACTTGGAAGGCGGCCAAAAGTCCTGTCCAAGCGGTCTTCTCAGCCATGGAATTATGGTGAACGCCGGCAACTTTAAATCCCTTACTGCGAAGAATTATTTGCAAAACCTCCTTGTCACTCTCTTTCAAAACATTGCGCCAGACCAAACAAGAAAAACATTTGGCTTCCAATATACCCGGTTAAGCTAAATTCGACTTAGATAGGCTTTCTGCCCTTCTTTAGCTTTTTAGCTTGCCCCCAGATGTCTTTGCAGTCATTCCTGAGGTTTACTGTTACAATAACTTGATCACTGGGATTAGAGTTAGCTTTTCCTCTCTTCGGTGGTCAGTGAAGACACTTCTTGTCTACATGCTTCTCTAGTGCACCTTCCTCCGGTGGCTTCTTCTCTTATTTCTCGCTCTTCATCTCTTTGTGCACCCCGTTTTGCAAGGTTAAGCTGTCTTGCCGCTCTGCTTTGGATTGTCGCCCCGCTGATGCACAGGACCGGTCCGCCCACTTTGGCGCTCTCGTCTGCTGTGTTGCCGCTCAGCAGGCCGTGCACGTCGTTCGGCTTCGGAATCAGTCGAAGGACCGGCTTCATTCATTATTTATATTTGCGCCTATGCACGTTGCTCCGGGGATTTCCTCCTTCGACTCTTCGTTCTGGTATCTGCATGTGCACACAGGCCCGTTTCTGGCTTTTCGTACTCCACCCGCTCTGCACTTTGCTCGAGCTGCCGCGACGGTGCAACGAGCTTACCGGAGCTTCCTCAAGTTACTCCCAGGCCATGTCTTATCTACTGGTCCTTGTTCTTTTGCTTTGCGCTTTGATAAAGTAGATATATGAAAGTACCTAGAGCACCGATTCGTCGAATTCAACATGACTGAAGCTCAGCGCCGGTGTGTGTGTTCTTTTCTTGGGCCCGTCTGTTGCGCTGCGCTGTTTGTATGCAAAGAATGTACCAACTAGCCCGGCTTATTCCCCTCTTCAACATGTCCAGTCACGGGTTTTCGAAACACAGACTTAGCGAAGAACAAGAAGCTCCACTCCTCACCACACTCGTGTACATACAGCAGGCTGTTGTAGACTGCGTCGTATTTGACACCAACAAAAACAAAATTTGAACCCGGGTTTGAACCCGACCGCGGCGGTCACTTTTCGATGGAGGTGGAACGCAAAAGGCTCCCGTGTGCTGTACGATGTCAGTGTGCACGTTGAAAGATCCCCAGGTGGTCGAAATTATTCCGGAGACCTTCACTACGACACCTATTTCTCCTTTCTTCGTTCACTCCCACCTTCCTCCCATCCTTACGGCACAGTTTAGGTGTCCACCGAGATATATAAGACAGATACTGCGCGATTTCCTTTCCACAAAAACAACTTTACAAATTACAAATTTTTATAAAGTGAAGCTTCATTCCACAATCTCCACGAAACCGGCTCGGGCCTACCGATTCACACCTGAAACCAACGGCCCCAAAAACGGGCTTGTTCCTCATTTATGAGTGAAAAAAGTTGGGCGAGTTGGTACATATTCATTGTTCACAATAGTACAGGACGCATGGACATAAGGGGGAGAACAGACAAAACACAGTTTGGGCCAAACTAACGCAAGAGTTCTCGAGGGAGCCTTGTCCTCTAGCCAACTTTTCGAGAATAGGACTTCTCTTCTGTCGTCTTTTTCCTCTTTTGGCGTCTGTTTAGCTACCAGCCTGGGCCTTCCAAGTGACTCTTGCTCCTTTACTTGTATTGCAAAGAGCGCCGTCTCTCTAAAGTGCTGACACATCCGTAACCCTATTTTCTCCAGCAGAAGAGCGACGAAGCATCTTGAAGAGATCTGGGATTACGCCAATTAGGTGGCACCAACTAGCCTCCTCGGCTATCGAGTATCACATTCATAAACATAACAATAAACGTTTATGAAAAGCGCAGACGACAAGGACGAGAATGAAGAAGACAGACATAGCACTGACTTATAACTGATTTGTGATAAAAGTTTATAATACAAGTTTTCCTCCTCTTCCTCTGCCTTGGTAGACTACCTGAAAACCGCGGGACAAGTTTTGCGCATAAATATCCTTTTTCTCTTTCCCCGTTGGAAACAAAACCCGTTCCTTATTATCCATATCACTCTTGACGCGGTCCTAGCCAGTCTCGGGCCAGTTGACCTTGATGGCTCAGGTGCAGGATGCAATGAACGCTTAGTTCTCTGCCAAATTAAAGTTCTATCTGTTTCATCTGATTCTAAAACATGCTAAACTGCCGCATCAGTGCCGACTTCGGAACCGGTATTATCTCATAACACCTGGTTTACCATGTTCGTGAACACATCGGCGGCTTTTATAAAAGCATGCGCAAACTAATGGAGACCAGCACACTGCTGCGAGCCTCGTGGGAGGGAAAAGCACGTCTTGATGATCAATTCACCTTCGGAACGCATGCCATGGCGCAAAGAACTGCCACATGTTGTACCATCTGCTTTACTGCAGCGAGCTCCATTCGGGACAACACGCACTGATTCCGCCGGGCACTGTTCAGAGTATGCAGAGCGACTGCGTGCAGAGTGTGAAGCAAGCGATGCTATAAATGGGAAGAAAAAGGTTAAGTTCATCGTTTTTCAACTTACAACAGCGGTCATCGCCGGTTCCTTCCGTAACGCATCTTTAAGGAAGGTGGCGAAGTCCACATTTGGTATCTCCAGGTCTTGAACGCTGGACTTGACGACACGGTCCTCGATAACAACATCCTCTGCAAAAACTCCGACGGTTTCCTAAGAAAAAAGATACAGTTATGAGTTTTAGTCTCTGCTCTGTTCACTAATGCCACCACCGTTTTTTGAAGAAAACTGCGGCAAGTTGTCGTCACAATCAACTTCTTTGGACACTTCTTGAAAAGAAGTGTTAGTATAGAAGGAGAAAGCCTTACTGAAGCAATACCAATGCGGTACGTGTCGTCCAGGTCCGTAGTACGTTTTGTAGGAAGAGCTGTCTATAAAACAGACATCGAGTACAGTCGGCTGAAATTCGGTAACGGAGTGGCAAAGTTCCCTGAAAATAGGCCCTCCACCCAATGGGGCTTACCATTTAGCATGACTTCGGCGTTGATACCTTTTCACGGAGCCACCTGCTGGTAGCTTGTGCCGGTTACAGTCTGCATTGCCATGCCATGTCATGCCATATGGCAGAGCCTGCCGTATAGTGGCATGTTGTATTCTTGTGCTGTTGTGTAGTTATGTGTTCGAGAGAAGTCGAGGGGCGGCGGTTTTTGTCTAAAAGCATGTCACTTTGCTCGTTCAGATCCGTGGAGCTCCTGTTCGGCAAAACTACCGAATGGCGTCGAGAGAGCAGCAAGTCATGGAACAGCGCATGGTGCACTCACATCCCCCCCCCCCACTTGCGTTTAGGTTCTGGAGAGCGCATTTAGTATTGTACGTACCTTTCCTTGCAATTTTCGATTGATAGCAGACAGAAGATCAACATAGGCACCAACACAAACGAGCTCCAAAGGTAAACAAAACACGGCGGTAGAGTACTGTGCCCCCAGTACTCTACCGTTGGCCGCAGTTTTTGCCCTGGTCTCCCATGAACAAATCACAACACGTGATGCAGCGTACTCTGTTCCAATGCTTTTGTAGCCGAATACAGCCCAGTTCACCGCTCTTTACCTCTTTGAACGCTACATTTCCTCAAGCATAAATATAGATGTCGCTAGGGGCGCGACGCTTGCTAAGCGTTGGAAGGCCAGCGAAAACCTAATCTGCTTCCCCTTCTTTGCTGATGAGGGCCATATTATTTGCACTTCCTCCCCCACTTCACTTCTTCATGTCTTCCGTTTTCTCTCGGAAAGCGTATGCGTCATTCGATCGGTCCGACTAGAGCCTTGTCTCTCACCCTACCCTTGTAAACCCGTAATAATTCTAATAGGAAGTAGAATTAAAAGATGAGGTTTTGTGCTCTGTCCTGATATCCTTCTGAGATTCGGCAGTGGAAAGTATCCAGTATATCGGGCAACGGAATCGTTCTCCCGGAAGCCATGTCAAAAGGTTCTCTGCCGTAAAGAGCTCTTTCACAAGGACGTTTAAAGCTATGCTGCTCTCTAGTGAATACGGAAAAGCGCTATCTTTTCCTTCCATTCACGAGCTCTCGAAGAGATGAGAATCAGTGCGGACATGCTTCACCTTCGCGGTGGAAAAAAGACGGCGTACGGATTTATGTTTTTGCGAAAAGGCGGTACAAGCCTTTTAAAAAACTGAGCACTCATCTTTATCTGTCCGGAATTTTCATTAGTTTTCTCCGAATTTTATAGGGGAGACGGAAAATATCGAAAAGACTTCGTTTAGGAATAATTACATTTAATCCTGACAAACCAACCTGAACTAGTTTGCTCCAGTTTTGTAATACCATGTATAAGAGACCGTAATGCTGTTGTGTGTGAGATGCCTTTCAACTACGTAAAAAAATTGGCTGTCGTTTGATCAATGGCCATCCCGAGTAGAATTTCGGAAACAACAGCGCGGCAATCGCAGCGGCGGCGGCATCTCAGGGGGAAAAAGTACTTGCAGCTGGGCTTGTTGGTGCATATTCGTGAAAGACATGAGAGCGCAAAATGCCAACACGGACGAGTAAGGGCTCGTGCAGCGCTCGTCCTGTTCCCTTACTCGTCCGTGTTGCCGTTTTGCGCACTCATGTCTTTCTCAGGGGGAACTTTGACTGCCTAAAGTGCGTAGAGGCGAAGGCGTCTTCCACACCACTTTGACTGCCTCAGTGGCAATAGTGACGTCACCACTGAGTGACGTCACACATAATTAAGTGCGAATTACTAAGTAATGAGACATTACTAATTACTGGCGAATTACTGATTAATGACTAAATGCTGGCAGAAAATTAGGAGGGCGGATGACATTAAAAAATTTGCCGGAATATGGTGGCCGCGGCTGGCGAAGGACAGGGCTAATTGAGAGACATAGGAGAGGCCTTTGCCCTGCAGTGGGCGTAGTCCGGCTGATGATGATGATGATGAGTGAAACGCGACAGGGTGTTGTAGAGCTGCCAGGGAATCCACGGAACGCCACCACCCGTTCGGCGCGATGTCTTGCCCTTTGAACGCAGCGCTTTTTGAGCAAAGGAAATGGCGCAGTAATTCTCTGTCATCTCGGTGGACACCTGAACCCCACCGTACAGGAAGGAAGGGGGTCAGTGTGAAAGAAGAAAGAGAAGGAGGGGCCGTAATGAAGAAAATGAGAATAGTATTTGAGGACAAGAAATTACGTAGCATCTGTCTCACACTCGCTCCTCGCGCATGCGCAGTTCAGGCTCCCCGGAGCTCCGCGAAATTGCTCACACCTAGCATCCGCAATAAAACTGACAGGTCTGAATAGGCGGATATAGAACTTTGACAAACCTATTTGGCTGACGTGAACAGGGCATTAGAGTCCTACCTATCGGTTTTCGAAAGGTAAGCTGAGGTTTAGGCTGTAGCGCAAACGCCGAGGTTGTTTAAACTAAAAAAATGATAGAAATAAAACAAAGATTCGTTGTTTCTTCGATATTAACATCAACGCGCCATAAAAACAATGCTTAGTTTACAAACCCGTTATGCAGGTTTACGCAGAAGAGGCAGAGACGTTATCGTTTTTTAGACGCACCAACAGATAAAAACAAAAGAAAATTGCAGCGCATAACATTCAAAGAAAAAGTCGCCATTCGAAATGCGAAGGATTGCTTTCCCGACTTTGCACACTCTGAGTTGAAACAAAATCCCAAAGGGATTTGGAGGTATGTTAAACGAAATGATAAGGATGGGGTTGCTGTTGCGTCGTTGGTGATTCGCGGTGATAGTTCGCGGTGATAATGACATTGCCAAGGACGAAAGTTTTAATCACATATGAGCTGTTTTCCCCTCAGAAATGGGCATTCTGGGAACAGGCCGGCCCTTTAGGGTGAAATGGGTGAAGTGGGATGCGTCACCATTTCCACACGTAGCACTGAATTGTTCTGTAATATTCCATGTAATATTGTGGTGCAAGTTTCTATATTTCTGTTGTAGTGCATATTAATGCACATTTTTTTTTGTTTAATCGACCCCAACATGGTTTTCTCAAAGGCCTTTCTTGTGATAAAAAAACTTGCAGAATTTACACAATACATAGCAGAATCTCTAGGTCACCGTGTCTCTGTAGGTTGTGCGCTTTTTGGATTCACAAACGGCATTCGACACTGTACCGCACGCTTTATTATATTCGAAACTTGCGCCACTAATATCGATACAATAATTAATTTTTGGTCGAATTGTATCTCGCATCGCGAGAGCAATCCGTCATCGTTAACTGGGTTCAGTCTCGAATCGTGAGTGTCACATCCAGTGTGCCAGAAGGATCTGCTTTGGGTCCACTGCTATTTTTGTTATATTAAAATGATATAACTCATGAAATGTAATCCCAAACGTGTTTATTCGCCGACAATTGCAAACAACAAAAAAAAACTAGAAGCGCGGATGATGCGGACGTTTGCCTACAATACCTAGACAGAATAAACGATTGGTGTGCAGAATGGCACAGGAGTTTAAATTTAAATAAAACCGTTTTCATGATATTTACCATGAGCAGATAGCTGTAATCTCAATAGTAAAAATTTAAAACAAATATCAGTGTTCAAATACATGCATGCTTATTTTGCATATGACCTAAAGTGGCCGACATAGGTTGATTATGTTGCTGGAAAGCTGGAAGAGCTTATGAATTTTTGCGTCTAAATAGAAGAACTTTTCCGCCAGTTAGTAAATATTTATTGTGTAAGACTAACGTCAGGCCAATCCTTCAATATACCAGCGCAGTTTTCGACCATCCAGCAATGCGAGACAATGAAAAACTAGAAAGAATCCAGAATTTGGCTTCTTGGTTTCTGTGAGGGATTTCCAGCAGAGATAATGGTGCCGAGAGCTTGAAAGGCAGACTAGATTGGGAGGAGCTGGAAAATTGTCGACGCACGTTGGGATTGACGTTCCCTCATGCAGTTTACCGTTGTAATATGTTGTAATATGCAGTTTACCGTTGTAATACCGTTGTAAATGCAAAATATGTACTTGAACCTCACCATGCCTCAGTGCGCGTAGATTGCAGGTTCAGGGAAAGGGAGATCACACGCAAAACCCATGTATTCGACTTTTTTTCCCCTAGAACAAGCAGCGGCTGAAAAAAATTGCCTTCCAGTATAACGATGTTTTCTCTTCCAAGCTACGATAACCTATTTGAAATTTTTCAGTGACCTGTACAGTTGCGACTGCTGTATATTGTTTGTTTTTTCTTATATTTATTCTTGATTTTATATCGGTTAGCTCTCTCACCCGTTCGCATGGCCACTGGTGTAAATGACTGTTGACAGGTGGGTGTAATTGCCACTCGATAGCTCAGTGTGCGAAATTGGAGCGCAGCTCCTCATGGCTGACAGGTGATGTCTTGCACGGCAAGCCACCCTCCAGTATCTTCCCGCGTCAGCCACCTTCCAGGTGGCGTCTCGTTCTCCCACTTGGACAACCGGTTAGCTGACGACAACGCCGACGATTATAACCAGGAAGCCAGGAACGGACGCCTAAGAGCTGTGGTCTAAAAAATTGATATATTGTTAGATTTTTCCTAATGCGGAATTTGTGCGCTTTTCTTCACACACCACCAGCCGTCACTGGCAGGTGGCGAGTTACACTGCTACGTCCCTCCGGCATCTTGCAGTGCCATTCACCATCCGGTTGTCCATTCCTGCGTCCTCGCGGTAGCAGTTGATGCCGTGGTAGGTGGTAACATGCCACGCCGTGGTAACAGACCGCCTGTCAGGTGGCGTGTAACGCCGACTAGCCGAAAATGCCAATGACAATGACGCGGAATGCTGGCACGAGGGGGCCAAGAGCTGCCCTACAAATATTTCTGCTTTTTCTCGGAGGCTGTACAACGATAGATGTAGACCGGGTCTTCCCTGGCACGACCTTTGTAATTCCAGCACACTAAAAAAGATTTACACGAGTCGCCACCTTATTGCACGTTGTGTTAACGGCAATGCAGAAACCAGGAAAACAGCAATCTCCTTCCTGAGTAAGCTTTTGTTGGGGGGACACAAGCACACAAAAAAAATGACTTGGCAGAGGCGAGGACAGAAACTGCACTCACTAGCCTCCAAAAACAGAATTACCACAACTCTCCACCGCGATAAATTTAAAGCTGCACACGAACCACTGGTTTAGAGGTATCGCGAAAAAGTTGAAACCTACCAATGCACTCTGCAACTTATGGGCAACATATCCCGATGTCGGCGTTGAGCAGCATAAGTGTTCTCGAAAATCCCAAATGGCCTTACCGTGGTGGGAAAATAAAATAAAATTGTTAAAAAGGTGAAGGGACTCCCAGACTGGGATGCGAGCACGCCACCCATACGCCACAAAACCACGTTCCTTCTTATCCAACAGATGCAAACCTAGTATATGTGCTGTCTTGCGACAGTATGCTATGCTAATGTGTCATGTGTTACTGTGTGATAGTATGCTACTGTGTCATGTGTTAAAATAAACCAAGAAATAAAAGGGCAATAAAAATATTGCTTTCGTATTCAAAGCACATAAGCGGTCTTAAGTGCGCTCCATATTTTTTTTCCGCGTCCATAGCCACCGCTACAGGTTTCACAGTTTTCTGCGTATTTCCAGAGGCGACCAGATTTCAAAGCTCGTATTTTAAGCCGCGTATAACTGTTTTTACCATAGCGATTACCTTGAACGATGAAAACTCCTCATGTTTCTAAATAAGGCATTTACATCATGCTAGGATTCTTAAGGTAGAGAATGTTGCACTTTATTATATCGGCGTCGGGGGTACGTTTAAGCGCAAAATGCTTTGCTTCACTAGCGTAGAACTGCCAAACAGCAGCAGAGATGGCGCAAGTCGTAATCTCTGTATGAGCCTCGACCAAGTGCCTAAATATGCCTGATTTTTCGTTGCCTTCATTTGCTTGTTTGGTTTCAAATGAGCAGTGCGCTCGGTCTCTATCGCCGCTTTTGCCGGTGCTTAAAATGCCGATGCCGTCACCTGCTTATTTTCGTCCAGCCGGGCTGCCTCACGTCGCTTCGGCAGTTATGCGACCCGCAGGGTTCAGCCACTTTTACTGCGAAAGCACTACTCCTGATGTAGCACCTCATATTGTCATGGGTTATCGAAGTAACACGGGTAAGCCTGGGTTAGTTCCAAGGAGCGTCGCAAAAACAGCAGCCAAAGGTACCGAGGTGACGTTGCGTCACCTCGATGTGCTGATTCTTCGATGTTGTGTGCAATGATGTGTATCAGTGTTAGACAGATTTCCCACGCCAGCTGCTTTATCTGGTCACGTGGGTCTTGGATGGCATTATAAAAGCTGCTCGTTTCTCTGAGTAAATGTGTTGGTAGTCAGCGCCAGTCCTGTCCACTTCTTCGTTTGTCCGTGTCTTTTCGCGCTGCATTCTTTAACCATGATCACTGACCAACAAGCCCAAACAGCCACTTTAGCACTTTAGGCCAAAGGGTCGAGGCTCGGGAATGTTTCGAGGAGCGTCGTGTCAGCTGCCGCCGAGTGGAGAGAGGACGCTAAAGAGCGAGAAGCGCGGCTGCGTGTATATGCAGATGCCTGATATAAGAGGTGAAGAATGAACACACGCTTTCGCACGTCAGCTCGGTTTAACTACTTCAAAAACCTATCACTTATTTTCTTCTGCCTCAGCCACTTGTCAACTTGGCGCCAAAAACCATCGTTGTCAACGCAGTCAGCATTTATTGGCTCGTAACACCCACGCGTAAACGCCTTGTCTTGCCGCCAACTTGACTTTTGCCTACGTCTACGGTGTAAATGCTGAACTTGCAAACGCGATTTGTAAATAGTGCAGTCGTTTCGACGGTCGTTGCACTTTTAAATTCTCTTGCTTTCTCGAGAGTGGACGCAGCATCGAAAGAGAATACCTGATTATGTACTGTCTACACCAGCTGTTCACTCCACCTAAACTGACTTAGGACTGAAACGCAGTATTCATTCTTGCTTTAGCCGCAGTCGACGGATTTATGAGCAAAAGGTTTTGGAGGACGGTTGCACTGTTGTTCACTAATATAAAGCAGCACAGCTGCTCTCACCTCTAACTTGAATCTCTCACTATATTATTAACTAGCTTGATTCCGCCGCCAATGAGCGCAGATTCTTCTCTATGATTGGCCCGAATTAAATCGACGCACCTAAGTAAATTCTCTCCATAAGTGGCAGTCAACAAAGGCATGCACACAAAGGTTTCGAAAAAAGAGTGTCTGCTGATTGCGGCACTTTATAAAAAAACAAGAACTATAGCAATTTCTCTAAGTGAGAATATCCGATGCCCTTCTAAAATCTTATTCACATTTTCGTTGTATTTTTTTTCAAACGGCAACCATGCGAGGAAAGCAGCTATGGAGGAAACACTGACGTTCGCGCTGAATTGAATCAACTTTTCCTGATCTCCCGTAGGTACTAACAAATCAAGGATAAACACCAGCTAAATACATTCAACTTCAGTGAGGTTGTAATGTGAATCTTTGGTGAGGCCGTTCTTGAGGAAACCGCACTGCGATTTTAATAAAATCAACTATGATTGATGCCGCCAGTGTTTTCCATTCCCAAAAAGTAAAACTTCAAGACAGGCCCTGAAAGATGCTTTCCACAGAAATGTTTCTCCCCTGTGCAGCTCCTTTGGTGAAATGTTTCGTCACTTATGGCTCTTTTGAAGCTGAAACACTACCCCGATCTTGGGATTACTAGCATGTTGAATCACTGGAGCCGACAGACTGCATGCAGGAAAAGGACGCGAGAAACAAACTGCAACATGTTCGAACAGGCAGCGTCCGTCCGGTCGAGTGCCCGATTCCTCTCTTCGCCACAGAATTTGGTGAAAGTTTTGTACAGGAGGACTGCGTCTATTCCTGCAGAGGGTGCGCACTGTTCTAGTTGAGCAGCAGTGTGATGAGCTAAGACAGGAGCGAGAGACATGAAACGTTTTTACACCTTGCACTGCTTTGCTGCCGCTCATTTCCTTCTTAGAGTATGGATAATGATGGGAAGTTGGCCGAGGTCCAGGTAGAAACTTTTCCCTTGCATATAGGTTCGTAAACGCTTTGTTTCGCCAATGGTCGTCCTTACCAGGTTCTAGGCGAATAAGAGAGGGGACGTTTAAAAGAGCGTTAAATGGACATTAAGGACTAATCTATCCAATTTTTTGTCACAGCAAAGTGAAAAGGTTGGCTCTTTATGAATGGTTGACGTTTGTTGGGGAGCTAAATTCATATTTGTTGTAGACAATATTTACTTTAAAATTGCAGGTTTTTTCTCACTCTTCCCTGTCTAACCTTGCTTTTTTAATACCAAAAGCGACTTCGTGATCTACGATTGGAAATGAGCGGTGGTCTATTGCTGGCTGAGAGGTTTGTACTAAAAAGTTTATAGGTGTCCCCAAAGTGTTTTTTAGAAATGTAATTGAGAGCTATCTCTTTTTTCATACGAGCATAGGGACAGACGTGGCAGAAATCCGACTTAGTTTAATTGAGTTCCAGATCGAATCAGCGGCCTTCCTGCCATGTCAGTCTGTGTGCGCGTCTGAAAAATGAGCTACACTAAATTACTTTTCTAACAAAAAACACATCATGAACCAATTACGCAGCGCTTTCTGTTGATCGTGGCTTGCTTGTGCAAGCGAGCGGTAGCACTGCCACGTGTACAAGTTTCTCGGCCTTTAGTAGCTTGCAAAAGCTCTCCTTTTCAATGAGCGTAAATTCGTTGTTTATTAACACGCAGTGATCTGCCCACACAGTACAATGTAAAATTATATCCAGCGTTCCTCTGAGGGGAGAAGAAGCTGAAAAGAAGCTTAATGTGTGCTTGTTTTCGGCGCAGGAAGGTCGCGAACCGTGCGCTCGGCACGGTACCGAGTCTCTGCGCAGGTAGATTAGAGCTCGTGGCTTGCGAATTATGCACCTCAGCAACTAGTACTGGCAGAGCCGCGCTGTTTGTAATAATATACAGCACCAGTTCTAACAAGCTGCTGCCGCAAGAAAGACATGATTTCCTGGATTTAGTAGAAATTGTCCTTGCAGGCAAGTGGTCCCGTAAACGCACTTGCTATTACGTAACACTAATAAGGCGCCCTCGATCAGTGACGGCAACTATTAAGCAAGGTTGCCATTCGAACGGCCTCCCTTCAGTACAGCCTGCAGGGAGTATAAATCTTCTGCACATTCTTGCAGCACAATTACACAACGGAACATACCTGCGGCTCCGCCTATACATACTGTCTGCATCTCGTGAAGTATATTGTACATAAGTAAAATTGAGGAATACTACTTCCGTAAAAAGTAATATTTACTTTCCACAAATTTGAAAGTAACAAGCCAGACCGTACAGAGAGTAATTGCCGGTCTCACCATAGCAGCTCACTACCATCAAAAATTACATCTTTTGAAGTAAAATTAATACAGCAAACATATTATGCTACAAAGCAAAAGTGATACCTTATACTCCTAAAAGTAAATTACCTTCGCCATCGCCTCGGGAGAACTGGAGAGCGCCTGGGTTCCACAGAATGCAGGAGTAGTACTGAGCCAACTGGGAGTTCGACAGACAGGATGCAATGTCCACTTTAGTTGGTGCAGGTGCACGGCGTCCGTATAGTGCTGCATTTTTATATTAGTGTAAGCAGAGGCAGCGGGCTCTGCAGACAGATGTGACAGCCGCTATAACTCGCAAGCGAAGTCATATTTATTATTGGCCAACCCCAGGCTGAGCTCGGAATGGCGGCTCAGTCATCATATGAACTGATATGCGGTTCGCATTAGTTCATATTTTTTACATCGAGCCATATGTACCACAGTAGTTTCGAGCATGAATTCATGCATGCTGCATCCCAGTTCATACGTTTCCTGTGTGTCGTATGAACTTATACTATGTTATATAACACCTAAACTTTTGAGAGGCAGGTGTGAGCCCACAAGTTGATGTTTTTTGCCACTGCCTGGCCTTCAAAGGCCGTCCTCTTCAAGAGGGACCAGCCGTCTTCTCAGCCCTGCCGACTGAGCACCATTTTTGAACTATTTTGTTGTATTTTCAGAAGACAAAGGAATGAAAAGAGCTGCTCGTTATGACACGCATGACGGAAGTCAACCGTCACTAAAACCAAGGAATGTAGGGGATGTCTTTTTTTAATTTGTAGTTTCGACGAATCAGAGTGTGATAAGAAGAAAGAACCACATGCTGCCGGTGGGATACGAACACACCGCGCCTAAATTTGGAGTCCGGCCATCTACCAACTGAGCTACGGCGACAGCTGTCAAATCTTCTGCTTCGGACGGTACTTATGTTCAAATGTAACCTATCCTTAAGAGCGTTCACCTGCGCTGTAGCCACGTAGGCCTGTGTTCGAGCGGTGAGGGCGGAAGCTGTACGAGAACCCTCTTACGCTACCTCTGACTTCGGAACTGCCAGATTGGAGGCCCTCGATGAATTATTTCGCAGAGAAGAGAATAAAAGGAGGAGCTCGTTACGACACACTTAAAGGAACAAAGGAACATAGGAGATGTCCTTTTTATTGTTGTTTCCATCAACGAGAGGTTGATAAAAGCAGAAGAAAAACAACTACATCCTGCCGGTGGGATACAAGCCCACCACCGCCGCATTAGGCGTCCCGTGCTCTCGAATCTGACAGTCTTGATACAGTAGGCAGCGCAAGAGGTTTCTCGCGCACCTTCCGGCCTTACCATTCGACCGTGCTCTACGTAGCACTCGCGGTATGCAGGTCGCATACCTACGGTTGACAAAATACGATTTGTAGGACTATTCATCGAAAGCAACGGGTCCAACTCGGCAATGTTGGACAGCATCACGATCAAGATTGCAAACGCGATCCGGATGTTTCGGCGCATCATGAATAGGCACAGGGGATTGAGCGAGGACAACGCCATTAGAATGGTCCACGCTTTTGTACTCTGTCACATCACGTATGTGGCTGCGATGCTCAACTGGAAGAAGTACATCGGAAAAGGCTCGAAGTACACATACGCCGAGCTTTCAAGACAGCGTTGGGGCTTCCCGATAATGACTCCACTCATCTACTCTTACAACTAGGAGTGCACAATACCTTTGCCGAAATCGTGGAGGCACGGCACAGGGCACAGATCGCACGCCTATCAAGCACTAAAGCGGGCAGAGAGATTCTCGTCAAGCTCGGCCTGAACACCATAGCAGAAAGGGACAACGTCCTGCCGTTACCTAAAGTCGTGCGAGAAGCAATTAAAGTGTTCCCGTTCCCAAGAAACGTACACCCGATCCACAATCAAGGAAGAAGACTCACCCGCGCCAAAGCCCGCGCTGCGGACGCGGCAAGGTTTCCAGACCAGACAGCTTTCGTGGATGCAGCGTACATACCGGGAAAGCATGCCTACTCGGTAGCAGTAGTCGACGGACACGGGCGAACGCGTAACTCACTCACACTTTTCACGAAGAAACCAGAGGTAGCTGAACAAGCAGCGATAGCACTAGCTCTCAAAGACTCGAGCTTCACAACTGTGTACAGCGACTCTAGAGCAGCCACTCGAGCTTTCGCCAAGGGCGGAATAGACAAGACGACGCTACGAATCTTAGGCGGAAGTAACATCACCGATCACTCCATCATATGGTTCCCGGCACACATGGGCAGCTTAGGGGTTGGCCTGCGGAATCTCAACGAGATCGCACACGAGGCGGCGCGAGGGCTCATCGGCCGCGTCCCTCCGGTTACCCCCGCTACTCCACATATCGAGTACAGGGATCAATTATTCACGTACAACGAGCTCACTAAGCAATTTTATCTAGGCAGACGAGCGTTTCCCCTCCAGGATAAGAAATTAACCCGCAGCCAGTCGGTGACGTTACGCTTGCTCCAAACGAACTCATACCCCAACCCCTGGCGCATGAAGCACATCGACCCAGACTATGACGGACAACATGTGTGTGACCAGTGCAGTGAACGTGTAGACTTGACCCATATGCTGTGTGGTTGTGCATCAAGTGACGCCTACGCCTAGAGCAAGGAACATTGGGATAAAGTACTAAAAAGTGCTTCACTTCACGATCAGCTTCGGGCTGTCCAGGAGGCCCGCGCGGCGGCGGAGAGCTTCGGGCTCTATGTGCCTACGTGGGAGCTGCCCTCTACACCTGGCGCCTAGCCGAGGGTCCTTCGGGACCCCTACTGTGGGAAATAAAGTTTTACCACTACCGCCACCACCACCACCACCACGTCTGATGCTATGAATGAGAGTGGCGCTGGTGAACACTCTCAAGGTTAGGTTATACTTGAACATAAATACCCCCAAAACAGAATATTGGACAACCGTCGCCGTAGCTGAGTTGGTAGAGCACCGGATGCCTAATTCGAATGGCTTGGGCTCGTATCTCTCCTGCGCAATGCGGTTATTTTCTCTACTGCTTTGATCAATCTCTCACTGATAAAAAGTACAAATTACAAATAAAATACGAATTAAAAACGCAACTCACAAATAAAAATACAAAACCAATTCAAGTTCGAAAAAGACAACTCCTTTCTTCCTTGATTTCAGTGAGTTTTGGCTTCCGTCATGTTATTACGCCTTTTTTTCAACGCTTCGTCTTCTCACTGATTAGAAAAGTTGTTTTGCAGCATGAGCTGATGGGCACTATAAAACGTTGTTTAATAAACATTTCAGATTAATTTTCACCAACCAAGCTCAAGATTCCTGCCTTAGGGCGCAGCGTACCGTCCCCTGCCACTGTTTCCCCTCGCCGCTAGAGCGGCCCACTCGTAACGTCACCACAACACTTTCTGAGCGTTCGCCTCCGGCAAACGACGCCTGACTCTCGGATTCCAGGCATTCGGTGGTCCCATTATTCTTCATACCGCCAGAATCAGTGGTCCGATCTACTCCACTTTAACGGCGCGTGTCACCGTAGCTTCCGTTCATAGAATTTTGAAAAGCTGGCTTCACCACCGACAAGACCAGTTACCAAGTGATAAGAGATTTGGACGTTTGGAACCCAGCCTTCGCCGGTCGCAAGCCAAAGAATGGGTCGGAGCCAAAGGTTCAAACACAAAACAAATTTCATTGAGCAAAGAGGTGGTGGTGTTGGCTAGTCGCCTTAGACTAGTCGGCAGGCACGTGCACTTTCCTTTTCCTCCTTCTCTCAGTCGCAACAACAACGTCTAACTATTAATGATAGTTGAGCATGACTTGCACACTTCGTGATAATAGTTAATGCACGGCTATGTGATAGTTAACATGACCTTAACTAGTACACCGATTAATTAGTTTTAGCTAAGGTACACGCGCCGTGTACAGCCCCACATGCTACATCTTAACAGCTAGAAATTACCAATTACTGATTTAGTCATTAAGTACAATGACATAATCATGAAAATCCTTTATATCATGTTGAGATGTGTTTTGATTGCATCCGATTAAGTACCGATTGGCTAATGATTGGCATATGCCCATATAAGGCATGCATCCAAAGCACGGACAAATTTGGTAACAAGTCTTGGTCACGACAGTATGAGGAATTAAAGGCATTCGCCTTAAAATTCGCGCGCTGACGTCACGACCATTTCGACCAATCTGAAACGCGGGCAGATTTGTCAACAGGTCTTGGTCACGACAGTATGAGCGATTAAAGGCTTTCGCCTTAAAATACAATTTGTTCACCTAACACTGGAACACTCCGACGACCAGCGGTTCACGACGGTGCCGTCATGTAGACTGGCACGCGCTGCCTCGTTGGACCGTGGTTTGGCGAGTGGTGTGCCAGGAGTCGAGCGGGCGCGCTTCTTGGAAGCTTCAACGGCGGCTCGGGCTAACCGACAGCGGTCAACGCCCTTCATATATAGGCCAGCGCCGCGTCTGTTCGTTCTTTGCGCCAAGGCAGGCGGGCACATACACACAGTATCGGCTGTGCAGACTCCTTCTCTTTCTCGCGCCGGGCTCGAGTCCCCATTGGTCAGGCGCTGAGACTGGCTTCGAGTTGCTTCGATATCTTTCTGGTCTGGCGCCGCCGACGCGCGAGTGAAGAGGGAGAAGGCATCGCTTAGCACACTGAAGCCTACTTCCTCTCCGTCAGCATCGAGCAGAAACGACTCTGACATTCCAGAAGGTTTGAGGGCATGGGCTGACGCAATGCCTTGGCGCCGTGTCGGCGAGCGATGGTGGAAAGCGGAGCAGCACACAGAAGGCTAGGCGTTCTCCGGGTTATCTTTCTCTCCTGTTTTACGATGCGTGCTGGCGAGATGCGTCCGTGTGGCGGTGTTTTTGTTTCTTTTTTCAAAAATACGCCGAATTTTGTGACACTAAACGGGTTGTCTTTGCTTCATGCTGACTGCTGCATTCCTGTGGCAGACACAAAGCCGCTGCTCGCAATGATTCTACAAACTACGGTGTCCTGTGCACACTCACCGTCTGGAGAACTCGCCCTGATGGCTTCGTCTGCCTTTGGCCGTGTCGGGTTGGTAGGCGATGTGGTTACATTTGCTGCCGTCCTGTATAGTATGCAAAACCCCACTACTCTCCTCTCTTCACAATGGCCTCTATGTTCTGGCGGCATGCTTACAAAAGCCCAGCAGAAAGGGAATAGCCAACCGGCGCAAAATGCTTGCCGCACGAAGAAGAAATCAGTTCTCCACCTTAGCGCAGTATATTCGGTTTTGTGGTCCTTGCTTCTTAGTAGCTTCAAGATTAGCCCTCTGTATTCCTAGTCTGCCATGCATGGCTAATTAATTTTGACTGTTCCAGGAGATATCTTTTACACTATGGGAACAGTCCGATAATTTCCGAAACTCCAACTTTGCAACCTCAGTTGTTGCTTTGCTTTTATTTTCGAACCTTCTGTATGTGTCTGTCCTTCGCAGGATGCACACCTCTGGCAGTCGCAGAACGTAATTTTACTTGATCCGTCTTGCTGCTAGTGCCCATGGCCACTGCGGCTATCGACGGAGCAAACTCTGCCTTCTTGCGTTCGCGATACACTAGAGGGAACGATTCCTTCTAAATTTCACTGGTCCAACCTTGCATGTGTCATCACAAGAGGCCATAATTTTCAATTCAATTTTTAAAATTCAATTCGGCTCTAGATCTAGAGCATCTTTTTAATGGGTGTCAATTCATACGGGCGGTTCATCCTATCACTGCTCTTTTTGTCCTCGGCGTGCCCCATCTTATTAAAACCCGATTCCTCAAGTTGCTCGCACACTATGCTGAATCACGTTTTCCTTTCTTCAAGGTTCGACGTTTCATCTCCTTCGTTACATGTCGCTAGCGCTCCATACCCGGAGAGCTACCGCTGCAAACTGGGTTACTACACTAGGTTCGTTTATGTAGTCAGTCCTCACGATTGGGGATGTCCCTCTGGACAGATCCCCTCTGGCCTGCCGTGCTCCTCCTTTGCACCAACTTTCCTCTGCCCCGCAGCCTCCGCTGGTAGCTCTCAGCCAACCGCGCCTCGCGGAACTGTTGAAGTGACGTTTGGTTCAGTTATGCTTTGCTCTCTGTGAGCTCCACTTACGGTGCCTTGTCGATGCCGCCTCGACATGCTGGTTTTCTAACGGCGTCAGTTGCCTTTCCGCGTTTTCTTGCTGGAGCTGAAATCGTGTAGCTGCAATTTCACTGCACTCTCAATGAGACGTTGCCCTTCGCCCAGTGCGACGCAACCGTCCTCATCTTGAACAGATTCGTCAGTGCACACGCTACTGCCTTTCCTGGAATCATAAAGGACCTGTGCTGAGATCTCTCTGATGCCATTACGGGCACGTTAGCGAACATTGCACTAGGATCTTCAAGGTCTCGCGGCTGGCATGGCTCTGGCTTTTACGCTTACCATTGGTCCTGCGCGTCAGCGTTTCGGACGACCTATCTTGCCGGAAACTCTGGTAGTGCCCCTCGAGTGAATAAAATCTTTTCACCCGTGCTCTCTATGTGTACAACCAGCACTTGATATGTACCTGTGGGATCTTCCGTTTCCAGCTCCAAATTTACCCTCTCGCCTCAAACATCACTCGCTCCTCTCGGCAACTCTGCAGTGAGAAGCGGTGATTTCAGCATTACTATCCTTAACGACCTCGTCTCTGTTGTGGTGCTTTTCCGAGTTCCTCCGGTCTGTCCCATGGCCCATCATTCGACGCTCGCTCTCGTCATTGCCAACTTCTCCCTTTCTGTAACGCCGTCGCTCAAAACTTTGGATGCAAGCGACGGTATCACGAAACGCTACTCGAGCTGGCCTCCGGAGCCTCTCTTGGCGTCGTTCCTGGTGCCCCGGCTCGGTGAGTGGTATGGTAGGTTCTTGCAATGGCTGTCCCAATTATGCTCGATCTCAGCGCTGTCTTCACAAGTCTCGAGCGTCAATGTCCCAGCAGTCTTCCACTCAGCCAACGCAAATACGGTCAACGCTCTTCCTACATTTCGAAGCCTCGACTTCGCTCCCAACCTCTCTGCTCGATCGGAGAGACGAGAGTCCTTTGTGCCGCTTGTCTTTGATAGGGTTCCTTGCCTTCATCTGCTGTGCTTGCGTATAGACTCGAGGTCTTATGAACCGTGCCTCCTGGGCACCTCGGACAGACCCTGAAGTCTGGGAGGAGAGATCGAATGCTCAAAGAGATTGAACGCGTGACTAAATTCCATTTGTACACAATGTTCACAACTCATTCTAAAGTTCCACGTTCAAGGAACCAAGGTGCGGTGCCTCGTCAGTGTCTTGTTTCCATGCCTGAGGAGCAGGCCACCAGGAACGTCGCCACAACTATCTCAAAGTGGTCGCCGCCCCACAGTTTAGTTGCCGATTTAGGAGGTCCAGCCAACCAGTATTGTTGGACTCCCGGTTTCATGGAGCTGGTAAAACAGTATTGCAAGCATTGGCAAATAGAGGCTTTTCGTTTGAAGCGAATTGGAAACGACTACTCATATTCGAATCATTTAGAAGCGAACATTTTGAACACTTCTGACACACAGATTGAATGCGGCAAACGGTATTTTCAAAGTGACATTCTTCTAAAACCCAAAGCCAGTACATGAAAAAAGAGAATTCAATAAAACCTCTGTCACACTAATTAAAGCTGTGTGAATCTTCTGAAAAAATCGCCATCGCAACCTGGGGGAGCGAACTTATATGTGGTGCCAACGCGTCTGCGGTGCCAACGCGGTCCTGCGCGCAGGGCCTCCAACTGCTGCTCTTAATTGCGATTGCAATCATTGCGAGGCTGTTGCTTTTTAGTGGTGATTCATGACAGCAGCTAGGCGTACGCATCTAACGCATCGCGCGTACAGCGCCATCCCACATCAGGCGTCGTTTAAGGGCACTTTGCTACATGCGGATAATGCCATCTCCCATTCGTGCACATGCCGTTGCGCTGGTGTGGCGAATTTAACGACGTGAATTGCGGCTGCGGCAGGAAGAGTCAGCTCAGACTTGTTGTGCTTAAGTCGAGGGAGCTGCGCAGATTGCTCATAGGACGCCACGTGACGCCAAACACCGGCCAGCTGTTTGCACGCCTGTTCCGTCGGGAGTCGGGACCAGTCAGCGAGTACACACTGGCGCCGCGTGGAAGCGAATTGAGCTAAGCGAAATCTAATAGTGAACACTACCGGTCCGCTGCTGGTCTTTGATCCGTAATCTGGCAAGTCTTAGGGCTTCTTCTGCGCGTTGAAGGTAGGCGGCGACGTCGAATTTATCTTCTTTGGTAACATATGGCAGCATGGCGTCTGGCGTGGTCGTGGCCTCCCTGCCATGGACGAGCCTAACAGGGGTCATCTGGGTGCTCTCCTGCACTGCGGTGCTGTATGCGAATGCGATATAAGGCAGGATAACATCCGAGGTCTTGTGTTCGGCATGGACATACATGGCAAGCATATCGGCGAGGGCTCTGTTCAGGCGCTCGGTCAGTCCGTTGGTCTGCAGATGGTATGCAGTTGACTTCTGGCGGCTGGTTGTAACGCAGGTTGGCTTGCGTCAGTTCCGCCGTGAATGCTGTTCCTCTGTCCGTGATGAGCATATCGGGGGCGCCGTGTCGCAGAACAGTGCACTCCACAAAGAATTTGGCGACTTCCGCTGCTGTTCTGTTTGGTAGGGCTTTTGCCTCGGCGTAGCGGGTCAGGTAGTCAGTCGCTATAATGATGCACTTATTTCCAGATGTTGACTTCGCGAAAGGGTCAAACAAGTTCATGCCGATCTGCTGAAAGGGCCTTCAGGGGGGTTCAATGGGATTCAGAAATTCAGAAATCCTCCTGGTCGGCTTGGAGGGACCTTTCGTCGCTGGCAATCTCGGCAGGTTTTCACATGTTGTGAGACATCGGATGAGAGTGGGGGCCAGTAATATTTGTTTTGAATGCGGCGGAGGGTGCGAGAAAGTCCGAGATGTCCAGATGATGGCTCGTCGTGTGAAGCCTGAAGAAATTCTCCGCGCAGACTTGCAGGTACAACAAGGAGATAGGCTGTTTTGTTCGCTGCAAAGTTCTTCACGAGGACATCTTTCTGTAAACAGAACGAAGATAATCCTCTCTTGAACGAGGCAGGTAGCGAAGAAACCTTGCCTTCCAAGTACTCGATAAGGCACTTTAGGTCAGGGTCCGAGCGTTCCTGTTGTGCAAAAGAGCTGGAGCTGATGGGTCCCAGGAAGGCGCCCTCATCGTCGTCCGGCGGCGGTGTATCTACAAGGGCTCATGACAGGCAGTCGGCGTCAGAGTGCTTGCGTCCGGACTTGTAAACGACGGTGGCGTAAAACTCCTGGAGGCGCAGGCTCCATCGAGCGAGGCGGCCGGAGGGGTCCTTCAAACTGGCGAGCCAGCACAGCGCGTGGTGGTCGCTGACCACCTTGAATGGTCGTCCGTAAAGGTAGGGGTGGAATTTTGACGTAGAGAGGCACTTCTCGGTTGTCGAAAAATTAGCCTAGGCTTTGGGCAGGGAACGGCTAGCGTATGCCATGACATTCCCCATTCAGTCAATTTTCTAAATGGCGACAGCGCCTAGGACCACTCTACTTGCGTAGGTATCAATTTCAGTCTCAGCGTTTTCATCGAAGTGTACGAGGATCGTTGGGGACAGTAAACGACTCTGAAGTTCCTTGAAGGCTTCCACTTGCGGTGCTTCCCCTTTAAATCACACGTCTGCCTTTGTCAGGTGGGTCAGTGGCTCGGCGATGCGCGAAAAGTTCTTCACAAATCGTCAGTAATACGCGCACGGTCCGAGAAATCTGCGCACAGCTTTCTTATCGGCCGGCAGCGAAAAGAATGCAATAGCATCTGTTTTGTGCGGGTCTGGCCATACTCATTCCTTCCAAAGGATGTTGCCTAGAAGCAGCAGCTCTTCATAGTAAAAGTGACCGTTCTCTGCTTTTAAAGTTAGACCGGACGATTTGATTGCGTCTAGTTCTGTTCGAAGCCCTTTTAGGTGCTCCTCAAAGTTAGAGACAAAGACATATACCAGACAAATCTGCCAGATCACGCCTTCCAGCACTGCATCCATTACTCTCTGAAATCTCGCTGGTGCGGAACAGAGACCAAATGGCATCACCTTGAACTCGAAGAGGCCATCTGGAGTGATGAATGCGGTCTTCTCGTGATCTCTTTCATCGACCTCAATTTGCCAGTAACCGCTCTTGAGGTTCATCGATGAGAAATACTTAGCGTTGGAGAGCCGGTGCAGTGTGTCGTTGAGGCGAGGGGGGGGTACTGGGGGTAGATGTCCATCTTTGTGATGCTGTTCAAGCGGCGGTAATCAACGACGTATCGAAGTGCACCGTCTTTCTTTCTCACTAGAACAACCGGCGCCACCCAGGGTGTCTTTTAAGGCTGAAAAACGTCGTCAAGGAGTATTTCTTCCACTTGGTCCCGGATGGCTTGTCGTTCTCGCGGCGACACTCGGTACGGACTCTGGCGGAGAGGTCGGGCGTGCTGGTCAGTTATAATGCGTCGCTCGGCAATCGGTGTTTGTCGGACCTTCGGCGATGAAGAGAAGCACTCGCTGTAGCTTCAGGGGAGATTGTGGATTTGGTCGTGTCTGTTCTCGCGCAGGGCCTGGTTTATGTCGAGAGTGGGCGAGTTCTCTTGGTCAGGCGAATCTTCTATAGATAGGTCGGAGAGGGCGAAGAAGTCTCGTATGTCGGATATTTCGCCAAGGAATGCAATCGTGGTTCCTGTGTTAACGTGCCGGTATTCTTCGCTGAAATTAGTCAGCAGTACTTCGGCTTTTCCTTTGCGGAAATATGCGATGCCTCTTGCGATGCTCATTCCTCGGTCGAGAAGCAAATGCATGTTCCCCTCAATGATGGCCTCAGTGTTTTCCGCTTCCGTGGGGCCTACGGTGACGAGGGCGCTTGAGCGGGGTGGGACACTCACTTGCTCCTCCAGGACAATAAGCGCAAGGTGATGTTCCGGAGTTGTCATCGACGCGATGGCCTCGTGCGTGGAAAGTGTGGTTAGCTTGGATCGCAGGTTGATGATCTCCTGATGCGCATCAAGGAAATCCATGTCCAAGATCACTTCGCGGGAACATTGCCGTAACACTACGAAGGTCGCGAGATAGGTATGTCTCTTGAGAGTCACTCGCGCTGTACATCGTCCTGATGGCGTAATGAGGTCGACCTCTGCGGTGCGAATTTTTGGGCCGTCGCAAGCAGTCGTTACTTGCCTCAGGTGCGCAGCGAAAGGTCCATTTATCACTGAATAATCGGCTCCTGTGTCGACCAGAGCGGTGACTTTCCGTCCGTCGATAACCACTTCTAAGTCGGATGTCCTGGCTCTCGAGTTGCAAGTCGTCCTCGACGCCGGTTCATGGCTTCGTCGGGTGTGTGAATCGTAGGTGGAGCTTGTGGTCGAAGCTTTTCTTGATGGCGGCGTCGTTTTGAAGGTGGTTCACGTCGCAGTCGAGGTTGTCGTTGTATGCGGCGTGGGCGTAGTGGGTGCGGCGTCTTCATACGGCGTGGTTGCTGGAGGATCTTCGTCGTATCCTGGGCTAGCAACCTGACCTTCACAACTTGCTTTGTTTAGTTTCCCCTACGGAAGCTATGGAACCTTCCTTGGACAGCCGCGGCGTAGCTGCGGCCCGGTGACGCAAAACGTGCGGGGGACTGCTACGGGAGTCGGGAAAGACGGCTTGATGACACATCCCTCTGCGCAAGAAGTCGTCGATTTCCCGTGGTCGCTGGCCAGGGAGCGGTCGTGGGGCGTCGATGGCAAAACGCCGCTGGCCGATGTCTCAGTAAGGGCAGTGGCGAAGTATGATCGCGGTGTGGCCACGTTGGAAACACAGTGGGCGGTTGTTGGGAGTCCTCCACTCGTCGCATTTCTTAAAGATGTTGCGTCGCTCGTAACGTGGGTGTGCGGGAGCTAGAGGCCGTCGTTCTTGTAGAGCTGGTGCCCGTCGAAGAGTGTTTGGGTGATCTCGTTAGGGTGGAGGACTGCGTAGTGCTGCGGCGTAGGTCATGGCTGTAGCTTCCGTTGGAGTTGTTGATGACGGGAGCCAAGTTCATAATGTACTTCACGAATAGTGCCCGTGAGCGATGCCACCTGAGTCTCCTGCGCCAGCAGTGTTGGCGAAGTTCTTCGCGAACTATTTTGCGTATTAGGTCTCGAAGGTTATCTTCGCTTGCAGGGGCATCTTGGGGTGGGGGGGCTTGCCGACAGCACTTCACGTGGTCGGTTGCAGTGACGGGGCCGGGCGTCGTGTCTTTTCGATGGTTGAAGCTTCAGCTACAAACTCGGCAACGGTTGTTGGAGGATCCCGGATCAGGCCGGCGAACAGTTGCTCCTTCACGCCACGCATCAGGAAAGAAAGCTTTTCTTCATTCATCTCAGGATTGACGCGCCTCAAAAGTCGTTTCATATTTTCTGCATGTGCAGTCACGGTCTCGTTTGGGCGTTGAATCCTTGACTGCAGCAGGAACTCCGCTCTTTCCTCATGTACGACGCTCGTAAACGTATCCAGGAGCTTCTTCTTGAAGGCCGCCCGGGTCGTGAGCGAAGATTCGCGGTTTTCAAACCACTTGCGAAACGCCCCTAATGGCGTGAGAAAAGTGGCTTACCTAACAATTGTGCACCCACAACTACAATTTCTTTCACCTGTGTAGTCTCCTTATAAGAACTACCTTATCAACATGCTTGAATCCGTACAAAATAGAGCCGCCCATTTCATCACACAAAAGTAGAATCCCCATTTCAGCATCTCTAAGATCGAACTTGATACATCCCTCGTACCATTAGGTATTCGTCGCTCCATCGGTCTTAATATGCTTACTTAATCAGTATCGTCACAGCGCCAGGCCATCGCCCTTGCCCCTCGAAGAGCCTTCACGCATTTCACGTCGCCTACATAATCAGTATAGCATTAAATGTATTTACGGAAGAGTCGCGGTGGCTCAGTAGTTATAGTGCTCGGCTGTTGACCCGAAAGACGCGGGTTCGATCCCGGCCGCGGCGGTTGAATTTCTTTGGAGGAGAAATTCTAGAGGCCCGTGTACTGTGCGATGTCAGTGCACGTTAAAGAACCCCAGGTGGTCGAAATTTCCGGAGCCCTCCACTACGGCGTCTCTCATAGCCTTAGTCGCTTTGGGATGTAAAACCCCATAAACCAAACCAACCAAACCATTTACGGAAGAACCCAAACCTTCAATTTATCTGCACTTCCATGTGCCATTGTTCTTTCGAACCTTATCGCCCAGGCGTTCAGCGCTGTCTCACGGTCATACTTGTCCAGCTAGACATCTGCATCTTCGTGTGGTTCTCCACGAAAAGTCGGTGGCTCACGGGGCTGGCGAAGCACGACGGGCGTTGGCTGTGCACCAGGTTACATCGTGAGGGGCATAGCTGTATAGCATATCAGCACATCCACCAGATGTCACGTAGTAGTGACTGCAGTTCGGCGAACAGGAAAACAGCGAGAATGGCTCCTAAAGGAAGCTCTTTATTTGGGCTTACTTGCACCCGCAAATAACTGAACCACTCGGCGGCGGCGTAGCAACAAGCATGCTCGGCGGTCGTCGAACAGAATGCCCGCCGCTCTCGACCCTGCTCTTTTTAAAGCTGATAGCGAACGTTCGAGATAAAGTTTGGAAAGTTACTAGAACACTCTGGAACAACGTAGAATCGGCTCCGCCTGGATGCGATCTATGGAGATAAATCTAGGCGTATCTTGCGTCACAAAGAAACCGATAAAGCGGCGTGCCGGCAGCTTTGAAGAATGAAGAAACAAACACTAAAATTATTCTTGGCAATAGCAACGAGGGGAAAAAGAACTGATTTGACAGAACAACCCATAACAAGACACAATGTCAATACAGAAATTGTTTGTGCAGCTGGCCTTGGAATGATTGGTGGTTGCAGATTGATGCGATAATGTTGAGAAGATCATTCGAAAGAGCAGCGGCACATGGAAGTGCAGATGAATTGAAGGTTTGGGCTCTTCCGTCAATACGTTTAATGCTATACTGATTATGTAGGCGACGTGAAATGCGTGAAGGCTCTTCGAGGGGCAAGGGCGATGGCCTGGCCCTGTGACGATACTGATTAAGTAAGCATATTAAGAGCGATGGAGCGACGAATACCTAATGGTACGAGGGACATATCAAGTTCGATCTTAGAGATGCTGAAATGGGGATTCTACTTTTGTGGGATGAAATGGGCGGCTCTATTTTGTACGGATTCAAGCATGTTGATAAGGTAGTTTTTATAACGAGACCACACAGGTGAAGCAAATTGTAGTTGTGGATGCACAATTGTTAGGTAAGGCACTTTTCTCACGTTATTAGGGGCGTTTCGCAAGTTCCGGCGCTGGTACCCAAGTGACCTTGAAGCTTCGTGAAACAAAAAATAGCGCAGGAACGGAACAGGGACAAGCAAGGACACATACGAGCGCTCACATCCAACAGTTTCCAACGCTAACTTCCAACGATACATTGCCTGCGCAATGTATCGCCACGTTGTGTATATTTACCACCCTGCGGCTCACAATGAACTATTGGAGTTAGCGCTCGTGTGTTTCCTTGCTTGTCCCTGTTCTGTTCCTGCGCTCGTTTTTGTTTGGCATGCGTAACCATCAAGCCCAAACTGCCACATTAAATGAAGCTTCGGCACAAATGGGTTGCATTCACCTGGACCACGTAAGATTATCATTGCGGTGAATACCTAAATGCTTATAAGATGATGCCCGAGACACTACAGTACCATCAATGCAGTACGAGATATTAGAATTTGTGCGCGTGCGGGTGAAAGAGATAACCTTGCATTTAGTGCAGTTCAGCATCATTTGCCATTTACTACACCAATTTGAAATGATGTTCAGGTCAGTTTGGAGAGCAAGGTGATCATCTGTAGAATTGTAGCGGTCGAGGGCTTCAGCAAAGTCGAAAAAAATACAGCCAGTTTGTAATTTAGTCTCCATGTTGAAATGAAAGTCAGTCGTAAATTCTAGCAGTTGGGTGTCACAATAAAAACCTCTCCGGAAAGCTGTGTTGGGTAGGAAAAAAGAAACAGTTAGCTCCAGTTGGCATTAAATGTGTGAAGCGATAATGTACTCTAGTAACTTACAGGAAATGTAGATTAGCGAAATGGGGCGGCAGTTTTCCGGTGAATTTTTGTTTCCGCTCTTGAACACTATAATGATCTTAGCAATTTCCAAATCTGTAGGAAGCAAACCAGGTTTATTTATTTATATATTTATTTTACAGGTACTGCCGACCTTATGCAAGGTCTTGGGCAGGAGTGGGTGCCCGTTAACGTACAGAATATATGCACATGACAGGAAAGCGCACTCAAGTCAACAGATGGTCAACAGCGGCAAAATTCGCACGGTTACTTGTACAGAGTTTGATTATGACCGGGGAAAAAAAGAAACAAAGAAAATGTGTCGAGGACGTAACAGGTGAACACGATGCGCAAGAACAGGTTCAGAGCAGGTTACAATACATTGACGCTGAGAGATGAGGCAAAGACTTTCTCTTGAGATCTATAGCGTGTTTTTCAACAGTTTAGAATTATTGTTGTCAATGCCTGCAGTTGAGGAAACCTTAAGATTTTAAACGAGACGCAGTAACGATTATGTTAAAGGCTGTCTGCTGCAGCCTTTACCATGCCCTGTTCGCCCTTTCGACCGCATCGGCAATGTCCTATATTGCCCAGGTCAATGCACTTCCGCCGTTAACCGATGGGTAATCATCGCCGTCGATCACAAAACCCGTTATGTGACGACAGGCGCACTTCCCGCGGCAACGACCTGTGATGTTGTTTACTTTATTCTACACCACTTCGACCTGTGTCACGGGAAACGTCGGGAACTGTTGAGTGACAGAAGCCGTGTCTTTTGTCCGAGGTAGTTCGAGCTCCTCTCTGCATTCGCATCGCTTCACCGCGCGACTACAGCTTTCTACCTGCAAACAAAGAGTCTCAAAGAACGGTTCAGCCGCACTCTCGCAATGTTCGCTACGTCGCACCATTCTAACGGCGCTCGGGTGCTTATATTTGCCACTTTTGCGTATATTACTGCCATCAAGAGATGACGGATTTCTCCCATTTCTTCCTCTTATGCGAGTGTGAACGCTCCTGACACGACTTTACCCTACTGTCCTGGCCCTTTTGCGCGCATATTTATCTCGGACTTTGGCCAAAAAGCCGAGGCATGTGATGAGCAGGCCCTCCTCACCTTTCTGGGAAATTGCACCCAAGGCTACATGAAAGACTTGCACTGTAATGCAAAGCTTGCTCCGATACTCTCCGCGGACTCCCTTGTTTGGCTTTGGGTTTCTGCTGAGAGCAATATTTCGACCGAGTACCACGGCTGATCAAGTTTATTACTTCAAACTGCTCCAGTGGATTCACAAAAATAGGTTACACAGTTGCGATTTGTACGCAGTGCCTTAACTACACCACAGATCGCCTGCCACAAGCAGTAATTTTGGGAGTGAAACATTGAATTGTTAGATATTTAATATATTAATCAATAATCACTTCGGCCTACAGTATGCAAAGTCTTTCCAAAGGTTCAAGAGATAATGCAGAATGTTGTTAGTGCGCAGTGATATTGCATTTGTAAAACTTCTTTTTTCCCTGCAATACGTCCCTAATCTACTGTATGTTTGACATGTCTCTCAGCGATTGACTAAAACATTTAGTACTGTTTCATTATCTACATCATATGTCAATATAAGACTTTGCTGTTTGTTCGAAAAGGCTCTTATTTACCGTTTTGTCAAACCGGATGCACTGTTTTTGCTCAGACTAATGAATTCTGCTGCTTGTGTATTTCATGGCTCTGTTAGAGTGCATTATACCTACTATTCATCACTTGGAAACATATGTTTTAAATATGTGCTGCCAAATTAACTTCAAATTTTGTTTTTGCCAAATTGTAGACTTTGTGTGAATATTATGCTGCCTTGAATGTGTAGGGGCGCAAAGGCTCTGTCAGGCACCTTGCTTTTACCTCTGCCCCTGCACAGAGAGAATGAGTGGTACAATAAAAAATGCGCTTTTACATTCGATGTTGTTCATTGTCACACCAGCATTGTTACTCAGGGTGACAGCGATCGATTCCTTTGTGTTTATCACTTTCCAGAATTTATTGAGCTTATCGACTATTATTTTTGGTAGGTCTACTTCGTAGAAGGAGCTATTAGCATTTACATGCTTGTCACATAGCGCTAAGAAGACACGGACACAAGGGAGACACACAGGACGGGCGCCCGTCCTATGCGTCTCCCTTGTGTCCATGTCTTTTTAGCACTATGTGGCAAGTGAACCATCACCAACTCGCCGGAGCTTCTACTTTAGCATTTACAGTCGTGGACAAGTATGCATTGTCCCCGTCGTGGTATTTTTGCCACGCGTTTGGCCTTCCTTGGAGCTGTATGAAAGTCGCGATTTTTATTATATTCAAGCCTTTTTAGTGCTTTTGTAATGCAAGGCGGGTGATTATTGTTCGAAATGTTGCATGTTGGGATATATTTACTGGGAACTTCAGCTATTTTATGTTTCAAAAGAGTCCGATTTTTATTTACATCTCTGGTATAAAAGTACCGATGGCGCAGTGGCCCCCTCCAGTTCCGCGTGCTCCATGATCATCCCCGTTAGGATCATAGCTAGTTAAGAAAGTGAAAACATCACACCAGAGTTCACCGACTTGTGCAGTACTTACTGCACCAGGAACCACCACCAGGCACTAAGAACCTGGGCCCCGCAGCGTTTGCAACGTCCCGGCTGCGGTCGCGGGCACGCATCGGCCGGATGGCCCACTGTGCCACAGCGGTGGCATGCAGGCACTGTCTTCTTGTACAGGCGAAGAGGGAGCTGTTTGTAGCTGTACAACATCATCCGTGGCACCTTGGTCCCCGCGAAGGTGATCACCGCAACCGGGGTTCCCCCCAGCTTGCGCACAGACACCAAATTTGGTTCTGCACTGAGTTTTCGTTTAACGCTTTCAGACGTGGCGAAACAGTCACGACGCCGCGACAGAACGCACCGGAGAGTTTGCCATGTCCCTGGAACGGTAGCTCGCGTTCCCCTACCGGCAGCACAATATCCCGGAATAGCTTCTCCGCGGCATCGACTGATTTCAGTGCACAGACTAGCACGTTTTGGTCGCAAACGGGCCACACTGCAAGTCCCGCATTTACGTCGTCCCCGAGGATGCTGCGGACTGCAGCGCCGGCTTGTCCAGTACCAAAAGTTGCCTTGAGGTCGATCGTGTTTCGCGGCTTCAGCACCATGACGATGTCGTCTTTTTCGATGCGCGGCGTGTTCTGCGGCTGCCACCGGGGTGGCTTGGAGCGCTTCGAGGCTGCGTTCAGCGCACTCGCGCCATGCGTATGCGCAGAGCTAGCCGGCGCCTGTTGCTGGGCGGTAGCAGCACCAGCGTCCCTCGATGCCTCCGCCGCGTTCTTCTTTCCGCGCTAGACGCGGACCATATCTTGAAGGTAATCGTCCTCGGTTGGTAGAGGATCCTCGTCTTGAGTCGTATCCTCGGATTGATTGGTAGCCATTGTTACGATCCGCAAGGATTGCGGGTCGTATCCGGTGACTTGATTTCGAGCCGCCGGAGCAGAGGGATACCCCACCGGGGCCATCGCAGGCCTCGGCGCCGTTAGGCTTAGCACCACCGCGGCGTGACGAAAGCTTCAAATGCCCAAAAAGTGGTCAAAAATTGGCCCCACCTTAACAAATGTGGTGTAGACGGGTGCCGCTGAGGTTCCTGGAAGCGTTGATACCAGGCTTGCAAGGGTAAAGTTTTATGAATCGCAATTAATTGCCATCTGTCACGGGGTCGACGCGGTATGCGAGCGCTCCCGTCACCGATGCTAGCTCCCCCTGATGCGTAGCAAAATCCTTTCTTTTAAAGTTCCTCCATTACTTGCATCGAGTAGTACTAATGTTGCCATGGAAAATCAATGGGAATGTTTTTGATGCAAGTAAAAAATTAATAGAAATAAGGTGCAAGACTTCCAAGGCAATATGTGCAATTATATTGTTATAGTGAAATCTATAATCTATAAATTTGTAATAATCTATAGTGAACTTATGAGAACATCACATTCGTAAACTTTTCTTTCTTTTGAAAGATGCTTTTGTCCAGAATTACTGGGTATGACAATGTAGGGCGAACTGAAAAGGGAAAAAACGTATTTACTTGGGTAATTTGTGCACCCCCAACGTTTTACCCGAATTTTGGGAGGGAAAAAAATTTGCTAATATTTTGCGCTTTTGTGACCTTTTATCTTCATTTGCCTCCGACTGTTCGTTTTGTGTCTGTATCGTTCCACACTTATTGCTCAATTTGAAATCATGCCATCACATAGGAACTGCGTAACAACATGGGTCTTAAGAGTGGGCGGGCAGAGGGGAGGGGGGGGGGGGGTGTGATGCATTGACTTATATTAGGAGTGAACTTTTTTTTTATGCCACCGAGGGGCGTGATTGTGCGCTCGAATATACGCCATATACGTTGTGCGTTATGAGGTTTGTCGAGTTTTCTTTAAGGACGTGTTCTAGAAATGCTCTTTCTGAACCTTTCATTTTGAGGAAAAAAAAGTGCGCATGCTAGAGCATAAATACGGACATTCCAATTGTGTTTTGTTGGTTTCTTTAGTGCACTGTGCTTTTAGTTTGATAATTAGTTCACAGATTTACGTCGAGATAGAGGCTTTCTTGAGCCAGGGACAATGAGCTGAGCGCCGACGTCATTTTCCTATGCTGGGGTAGGCAGTGGCTGCTGTTACTTCAGCCAATCAGTGCTCAGTTTGGGGGATCAGGGCATTTCGGTGTCCATTGTTGCATGCACGTTTAATTGTGAAGAGTGTCAACAAACTGAAGCGAGCAGTTGAATGTTTAGGAGAAGCCTCACCCCGTTGCTGACAGGGCATGGAAGTGAGGAAAGAAAGATGCGGGTTAGTGCGGGTGCCGTTTTGTACCTGCTGTATGCCAAGCACCCCGTGCAACTTTTCTCTCTAGTCTCTCTGGTGGCAGCAGCCTTGTTGCAACATCAGAAATGGTGTTACCGATATTTGGGCTTTCACTGTGGGCAGCATGGAGGCTGCAAGTAGCTCATGGTATTACGGGGCTTACAAACAGTCTCAGAACACATGTGCCTATGGGTTACCACTGTCGTTTACGCTCATGATGCAGATTCAGATGTGACTAGATGCCATGTGGACCTTTACGCCTGCACTGAGTGCATTGTGTGCGCCATCTTATTTGCTGTTGTGACAAGAGTAACCTGGTCACTTGCTGTTATTGTAGGTTGTGCCTTCGACACAGCTGCACCCTCAGAGGCTGTGCCAAACTCTTGGAGCTACATTTTTTTAATTGTGCCAAAGGCGTGACTCGGCTGACGTGATGTTGGCCAGGAGTTGAGCGCAGCACGTAATCACCTCTCACTGTGACGATAGTCCGCACAGAATCCCAAAGAGGCTGTATTATGTTTGACGGTAGTGTATGGCTGATGGCATCCACAGTCAGTGGCAAGCTGGCGTGGTGAACGGATGGCACCGGTGCGGGTTCCCTGGCCAGAAACATCACCAGGGAACCTGGTCCGTGCTGTGTGTATGCTTTGCTTTGTTTGGCACTTGGGGACGCTAATGACTCGCGTGCTATAAGCTTCGAGCAGTTCTCAAGACATTTGGCCGAACGTTCCTTGCAAAACTTGTGCTTCTCGGCATACCGATCATCCTCGCAGTCACAAAGCTGTTCAACCTTTCTGGCAACTGAATGTGGTTTTACATACTTGATGAATTTTAATGTCTCTGCAGGTCATTGGGGCGCCCTATCCTCCACTACAGTTTGTTTTTATTGAGGCCAGCAGAACGTATATAGAGACAAATCCACTTATAACAATACTAAAGTGTCATGGAAATACCATTGTTATAACCAGTAACTGTTATAACAGGGTTGTGCAAGGAATACCATAGAGCACACGCAAAAGCTGACGGTGCCGCAACTGGCCATTGTTTTATCCGATATATTGTTACAACCAGTATTGTTATAAGTGGGTTTGACTGTACTCTTTGGGTCACAGAGCAGTGAGGTGTTGGCTGTGACGCTTCACGGTCATTTCTAGGATCTGAACGTCTACAAAGGGATGGGATGGAGCCCCGATCTGTGTCTGAATTCCTTGCCTCACTTCACGGCACCAGTTTTTCATTTTTTTGAGGTGTGTCACACTCAGCCTGGACATTGCTATTGCCCGCTGTCTTTCAGAGATCAATTGTTAGGACTTCCCAACGTGACACGTTTGCAAACTTGCCCACACTTTGGGGTCTCCTCGAAGCCTTTGGGATCGATAATCGTCTGTGCCAACGTCACGGAACCGAAAGCCTCCAGCACTAGGTTTCTGTGCAGGGTGGTGGTAGCACTATCAAAGGAGAATATGTCTTCATCATGATAAAGTTAGCGCCAAAAACGAGGACCAAAGTAGGAGAGAGGACACAACTTCCGGGTATGTGGGCATGAACTCGTATTCACATTCCAATTACCAGCCGAAGATAAATTGCAGTTTCTTGATGTGCTGCCATCTTTCAACCAGACTCATGTTGGCGCTATCATCCGCGATCAGTCAAACCCCTACTGCATAGCGTCTCAGGCTGCTCGAAAGTTCTAAAAAATGGCATTGTACTTTCATGCCTACGTACAGTCCTGGTAAAGTCCTGCACGCACAACGTGGCTAAATGTTTTCATGAACAAGTAAATAGAATAAAGTCATCAGGCTACCCAGACAGATATAAGCATCAACTTTCGCACAACCTTGCCAACGTGGCCAGGCGCTATGGCGTACAGGTAATCTTCTCGGCTCCAAACAAGCTCAAGAAAGTATGCGGCCTAGTAAGCAGAACAATACAGAACCAGAGAGGAAAAAATAAAAATAAGAAAAGGTCCAAGACATGCCATACTCCGGGATTCATCCCGCGTAAAACGGGCGTGGTGTATGAACTGCTTGTTTCCTGTGGCAAGACCTACATAGGTCAGACAGGACGTTGTGTAAACGTGCGGCTAAAATAACACGAGAAATCGCTCTCTGGGTCGAAGTCCTCGAATTTGGTCAACCATTGCCACTGATGTAAAGAGTGTAAGCCGGATTGTGTGGCGGAACGTGGGCCAGTGTGCAAGAAAAAATGCAATCCCCTTTATGCGCAGGCTGAAATTCTGTCACATCATAAAGAATGCCTGCAGCGCGAAATTACAGAGGGTTTTTATATTTTGCGACAGGGAAATTCATGCATAAGCGCATCGTCAATTTCTTTACCAGCAAAGGAGCTGGCTTACCTGGACCACACATGACATTAATATCATTTCCTTCCCTCCTTTTTGGTTTTTTCGGTATTTGGGTTTGCTCTTCGGGATTGCGACCATGAAGTTTCCTGTTTTTGCACCTTTTATGTTATCTCAGCACTCTTCAGATGTATCACCCTCTAAGGTTTATCTTCACGTTATCATGTATGCTCCTTTGATTTACTTCACGAGATGGGTATATATGTCATGTGTTCTTCCATTAAAGTTTTAGTTGCGAGAAAGCGCTCGTGTTGTGTCTTCTCTCCTACTTTCGTCGTCGTTTTTGGCGCTAACTTCATCATGAATAAGATTCAACTCGCCCAATTTTCCACCCTACTAGAATATGCCTTCTCAGGGCAGTTAGTGACAGCTGATCCGGATCATGAGAGGGAAATAACTAGAAGAATAAGAATGGGGTGGAGTGCATATGGCAGATTCTCTCAGATAATGAATGGCAGTATACCAATATTCCTCAGGAGAAAAGTATACAACAGCTGTGTCTTACCAGTACTCACCTAAGGGGCAGAAACGTGGAGGCTGACAAAGAGGGTTCAGCTTAAGTTAAGGACAATGCAGCGAGCTATGGAAAGAGAAATGATAGGTGTAACGTTAAGAGATCTGAAACGTGCGGAGGGGGGCGGGGAAACAAACGCGGGTTAATGAGTTCCTAGTCGAAATCAAGAGGAAGAAGTGGGCTTGGGCAGGGCATGTAATGCGATGGCAAGATAACTGCTGGTCGCCCAGACGAAGACAAGTGCCCGTGTCGAAACGTTGGCTCAAGCAACCTGAGGTTTTCCCCTCCCTTGTTCATTTTGTGATTGCTGGTCCTTAAGGATAACAGAGTGGATTCCAAGAGACAGCAAGCGTAGCAGAAGGCGGCAGAAAGTTAGTTGGGCGGATGAGATTAAGAAGTTTGCGGGAATACGGTGGCCGCAACTGGCGAAGGACAGGGTTAATTGGGGAGACATGGGAGAGCCCTTTGCCCTGCAATGGTCGTAGGCAGGCTGATGCTGATGATGATGATGGGTTAAACAGTCTACAGTGAACAGTTACAGTGCGATTAGTCCCAAAATAAATGGGTAAAGAGAATTTGGGCTTTGAGGCATGCGTAGATTTAGGCACTCCGGGAACCACAAGAAGCATCCCCAAGGAAAGCTAGGCCTCAGCAGAACCTAGTGTGAGAACCCCTTGTCCGAGCTTAGGAAGTAGGCTTCTAACCAAGGGTACTTTGAAAGTGATGAGTGAAAGAGCTCAGTGGTCAGTGCTGCAATCTGTGTGCAATGCAACGTGGTTGGTCTCCAACATACAAATGCCGACTGTAGCTCTGTTCTGGACACGTTACCTTTGAGGGAAAATCTAAGTAAATGGTGCTTTGCGCAATGCCAGCTAGATGATGACATTAAACTGAACCGCATGGCCTTTTGATGATGCCGCTGCTTGCCCATTCTCTCCTGGCGGCTGTGCATGCACAACCCCCATTTTACCCAACTGGCTTCCCGCAGTTATCAAACACATTCGCTGCAGTAGCATGCTTTGGAGTCCTAATCGCTGTGCAGCATTGCCAACCGGTGGTCCACACTTAAATTTTCTTGGGTGCAGCGTAACCCACTAGTAAGCCAGTTTCTTTGAACTGGTGGCAGTAGCGACCTTCGTGTGGCATTTTTCACCGTCTCTGCAGACTTACTGAGCCATCCCACGGCTTCATCGCATGACTCTGCGTTGGTGACCATTCAGATTGCATGTCTGAAGTGACCTATAATGCAATGCATGCCTAAAGGGCTCCTGCATGTGTAGAGCACACAGAGCAAGGCGTATGGGCTGCACTGAGCCCAGCATTGGCAGTGTGGTTTACAGCTTCAGTTCCTACGGTGAGCAATACAGATTCACTCACTTTGCTCATCTATGGATGCATGTTATACTCTAATGCACTCTTCTTTTGTCATGCTGACTATGCATTCTAGTCACATTTTTTTGTTGTTGTTGAATCAAAGCAACCCGCACTGTGTACTCGCTCACTGCTGCTGTGTGCACGTGTTCTGTGAGAAGCAGCCGTAGCAGTTTTTAGCAGCCATTTTAAACACAAAAAATTAGTAATGCACCCTATGTTCTCTTTTTCGTGACTCGTGAGGTGACAGAAAAAATCTCGACCTCTGGTACTTGGACGGACGGACGGACGGACGGATGGACGGATGGACGGATGGACGGATGGACGGATGGATGGATGGATGGATGGATGGATGGATGGATGGATGGATGGATGGATGGATGGATGGATGGATGGATGGATGGATGGATGGATGGATGGATGGATGGATGGATGGATGGATGGGTGGGTGGGTGGATGGGTGGATGGGTGGATGGATGGATGGATGGATGGATGGATAGGAGCGCCCCCTTTGAAACGGGGTGGTGGCGATTGCAACCATGCTCAGCTTTTCTTTCTTTACTATTTTTTTGTTTACTGTGTTCGCAGTTCTCATTAAGATTCGCCATCATCTTTACCTACGGTTTCCTGCAATTCTAACCTTATGTCACATCTCTGCTTTTCAGCCACCAATCCTCCAATCGCTTTTTGCTAACTTCCACTGCAGAGTTATTTACATGACCATAGTTATCTTTAAACCATAGGGCTTCAGGAAGAGTGACTGTGGCTGCATCGACCTCCGGATTGATACCCTCACATTTGATTATGAGGTGTTCAATTGTTTCCACAGATCTACCACGCACTGCACATGTGTCATTTTCGTTAAATTTCTGTTTGTAGCTGGGCGTTCTAAGACACCCTGACCTAGCTTCAAAAAGTAGGGCAGTGCCTCTTGAGTTATCATAGGAAAATTCTTTCCTGATCTGCCTTTTCCAGTATCGATATAGTTGTACACTATGTTTCTTTTCCATTGAATTCATCCGATTTTTGACTTCCGCGTTTTTAACCTGTCGTTTAATGCTCTTTCTTTCTCCGGCCTCTAGACCGGCATACTTATTGGTTAGTTTTCTAGTTCTTTTCCGCCACTGTGAGTCAACGGTCTTTCTGTATAAATATTTAAATACCTTAGCTGCCCACCTGTTATCATCCAATTTCCACAGGCGTTCTTCATATAGTATTTTACTCTTAGCTTCCCGTGCTTCGAACGATGACCAGCCCATATCCCCTTGTACTGCCTTGTTTGTGGTTTTGCCGTGGGCACCTAGTGCTAATCTTCCAACAGCTCTCTGATTTACGTCTAATCTCGGCTGAACTTCTGCCTTTAAGCACAGAACCGCATTGCCGAAAGTAAGTCCCGGCACTATTATTCCTTTCCAAATACGTCTTACTACCTCATATTGGTTGTACCCCCATAATGCCCTATGTTTCATTAACCCGGCGTCTCTTCGCCCTTTTGCCCTAAGAGCCTGTTCATGCTTTTCCGTGTATATCTGCCCTTCGTTTAGCCATATCTCGAGGTATTTGCATTCGGCCACTTTGGGTATTTCGTGGCCTTGTATTCTAAGCACATGATAAAATTCATTTTACTCTGTCTCCAGCTGCGCGGAATTTGCTGATTTGTTATGTTTGTCTCCAATGCTTTTATCAGCACTTCCTTGCTCTTGGGCCAAGTTCATTAATCAGCTTAATTGGAATTTCGTGTCCCGGCGGATGTGGTTTTAGGAATATTCGCTTCCGCCTTTTCCTAGTTAAAACTAGTCAGTTGGAAGCTGTTCTCTACTGTGCTGTCCTGTGTTGCCGCCTCACATGGGGAGATTTCCCCATTGTCGTTGCTAAAAGACACAGCTATAAATGACGTAATGTAGTTCAAGGCATCGTCTTCCTCTAAACATTTTCCCTCAGCATCTCTAATCTGTTCCTGTGTTCGTTGATTTGTTTTTCCCAACCAGCTTATATGGTTCCAGAATTTTCTTGGCCCCCCTTTATTTGCCTCGCGAACTTCAGCCAGCCATTTATGAGAGGACTGCTTCATTTTAGCATGGACTATGACCTGAACTTGCTGTTTCTTTGGGAATGGGAATCGATAAGATTCCCATTTTTCGCCTATTTCCTCTTGAGATAACTGCGCCCTCTTTGCTTCTCTGTGTTCCCTTGAAGCCACCCGTCGTTAATCGATGGCCTCCTTAATTTCCATATTCCGCCAGCTTCGTGGCTTCCTCTTTCCTCTCCAGCGGTTTACTCCTTTCACTTGTTTCATTTTTGTAGCGATGAGCAGTTATAACTGATTATAATCCCAATTTTCCATAGGGCGTTTCTGGATTACTTCTTCTATATCGGCTGATATTAGCGCTATTTGTTCATCGTTTAATTTTGAGTTGTCTTTTTGACTTCGGTGCATTTCTATTTTGACTAGGGCTCCCAACCGTTGACTAATACGTTTATGATCACTTCCAAGGCTGTACTTCCCCCCTTCGTCTATTTCCATTATTGCGAGCTTGCTATAGATGCCCTGCGACATTAGATAGTAGTCAATGGTTGTTTGCCTATTACGGGATTCCCACGTGGTTTGTCGCTCACATTTCGTTTCTATTGGCAATAACTAGGTTGTGAACCTCACACAAGTCTAGGATTAACTTCCCGTTACAATCTTTGTATTCATCCAGATCCTCGATGTGGCCGTTCATGTCTCCAAGCAAAATAATATCGACACCGTCTCCAACTTGGGTTATATTGTCACGTTGTAGTGACGGCAGTCCAGCTGTCAGGAAGACACCAGAAAGACTTGCAAACGAAGCTCTTTATTTGGGCTGACTTGCGCCCGCAAAAAAACTGAATCACTTGGTGGCGGCGTAAGCAACAAGCGTGCTCGTCAATCGTCGAACTACGAATGCCCGCTGCTCGCGGCATCGTTCAATTTAAAGCCGGCAAGGAAAGTTGGAGATAACAGGTCGAGATCATCGAGAGTAATCTAGAAACACGTAGATGCAGCTGTTCATGGCTGTGAACAGCTGCATGAAAATGATAACACCCCTTTTCTGCGGCCTTGCGCGAACGAACGGACGCTACAATGATACGTGGCATTACCCCCCTCCCAAAGAAGCATCGTCTCGGTGCTTTAAAAAGAAAATAAACACGGAGAATGCATACTTCGAGTCCTTTAGCGTTCATAATATGGCTTCAGGCGTACTACATGTACGACTTCCGGCCGTGTGCGGCGTCGCTGAGATGCTGTCGTGCCGTGGGGGATGACTTCATAGTCGAGGTCACCGATGCGACGGAGAACCCTGTACGGGCCAAAGTAGCGCCGCAGCAACTTTGCACTCAATCCACGGCGGCGAACTGGCGTCCATATCCAAACACGATCACCTGGCTTGTAGTGCGTGTCTCGTCGGCGCAGATTGTAGCGTCGGGCGTCGGTGTGCTGCTGGTCTTGAATGCGAAGCCACGCAAGTCTTCGGGCTTCCTCGGCGCGATGAAGGTAGGCGGCGACGTCGAGGTTGTCTTCGTCGGAAACGTGCGGGAGCATTGCGTCGAGTGTTGTCGTAGGCTTCCTGCCGTATACCAGCTTGAATGGGGTAAACCTGGTTGTCTCCTGGACGGCAGTATTATAGGCGAAGATCACGTAGGGCAGAATGGAGTCTCATGTCTTGTGTTCGGCGTCGATGTACATGGAGAGCATGTCTGCGATGGTTTTTTTCAGACGCTCTGTGAGTCCGTTGGTTTGTGGATGATAGGCAGTTGTCCTGCGATGGCTTGTCTGACTGTAGTTGAGAATGGCTTGCGTCAGCTGCGCTGTAAACGCCGTTCCTCTGTCTGTGATGAGCACTTCGGGGGCGCCGTGTCGCAGGAGAATTTGTTCGACAAAAAATTTAGCGACTTCTGTTGCGGTACCATTAGGCAACGCTTTTGCTTCGGCGTATCGAGTCATGTAGTCGGTGGCCACGATGATCCATTTGTTACCCGATGATGAAGTCGGAAAGAGGCCGAGGAGGTCCATCGCGATTGGCTGAAAGGGCTTAGTTGGAGGTGGTATGGGGTTCAGGAGTCCGGCTGGTCTAGTCAGAGGCGTTTTGCGTCGCTGACACTCACGGCACGTTTTCACGTAATGGGAACCATCGGCAGCTAACCGCGGCCAATAGTACTTCTCCTGGATGCGGTGGAACGTTCGAGAAATCCCGAGATGCCCTGCTGTCGGCTCATCATGGCATGCCTGCATAATTTCTTGCCTGAGATTTTTGGGCACGACAAGAAGCACTGCCCTGTTGGGCGCGATGTTCTTCTTCAGGAGGACATTATTGTGAACAACGAAGGACGACAGTTGTCGCTTGAACCCTCGGGGAGGCGATGCGGTCTTTCCTTTCAGATACGCAAATAGGCTTTGCAACTCAGGATCCGAGCGCGGCTGCTGCGCGAAAATGGTTGGTTGGTTGGCCTCAAGTAGAATGGCACACACCCACTACGGGGGAGTGGCCAAGACACAGGCGGTGAACTGTTGGAATGATTAGGAGTTTTAGAGGAAATGGAGTATTAATAGGGTATAGGCTGACCGATTGCACGACGCAACGAAAGGGGTCCTGTTAGCTGGGAGATCGAAGACGGGACTACGGCTTTATGTGCAAATTTGAATGCAACATATGGAATGGTTCAATTTTGTATTGACTGAAAGAGAGGCAGAATTAAAAAAAGAAAAAAAAATAATATATGAACTGGTGGTTGGTTGGTTTATGGGGTTTAACGTCCCAAAGCGACTAAGGCTATGAGAGACGCCGTAGTGGAGGGCTCCGGAAATTTCGACCACCTGGGGTTCTGTAACGTGCACTGACATCGCACAGTACACGGGCCTCGAATTTCTCCTCCAAAGAATATATGAACTGTTTGATAATCAGAAAAACGAAAACAAATAGAAAAATAAATAATTAAATTAATATTATCATGGGAGTCGCTGTGTTTCTAGAAAAAATTTTTGAGCTGCACAGCGCGCAGTCCTGTTGCTTCGTCCAAGCGAAGTAGCGCCAAAGGAAAGAACAACCTCAGTGGACATAGACAGACCCAGCTGGTGAAACGGAATTTCTAATAGGCGCCTCCTCAAAGAAGAGAATCGGTGGCAGAACAGCAGGTACGGATCCACTGTCTCAGGCTCGGCACAAAATGGGCACAGTGGAGAAATCGCCAGACTAGATCTGTGAAGGTAGAAATTTAGCAGAGGAACTCGGCATCGCAAACGCGGGAAAGAGACCTCCAGTCTGTGCGAACTCCAGTCTTTGCTACTCCAAGGGTGCAGAAGGTGCTGATATTCGGGAGATGAAGTAAGCGCCGAGGCTGAAAATTCCTGAAATATTGTGTAACTGCGAAACCTCACCGCAGCTGTATATGGGCAGGTTGGCAGGACAGCAATTATTGGGCCACAGAGAGAGGCCCTTGCTAATGAATCAGCAACCTCATTTAACTGAATGCCCACGTGACCTGGTACCCAAAGCAACCTCACCGAATTTAGATGGAGCGGGATCAGCTGCTTAAAGAGGCGTAATGCCCGAGACTCAGAGGGTGATGGTAATGAAAAGCAAATAGATAGAGAGTCCTTCATAACCATGACTTGGGAAACGGCAGGATCTAATTTACGTAAGGCTAGAATGACAGCTAATAATTCGGCCAGATAAATTGGAGTGAAGTCAGGGAGACGGAGAGAAAAGGACCATCCCAATGCAGGTGAAAAAATGCCCACACCTGCCTTTTCACGATCCTCCGAGGCATCGGTAGCAATGAGAATATGAAAAGGAAAGGACCTTAGGTGGTCCTGTAACAAACCGTGAAGGAGAGGAAAGGGCTGGAAAATGTTATCAAATGAAATCTCGACTGAAGGTGCGATGTTATGCAGTGGATGGATATCTGTGAGCTTAATGTTTAAGGGATCATATTTGCAAAATCATATTTGCAAAATCGAAACCAATGTGTAGCAATAGGCAAACATTTGTCGACCTATAAAAGAGTTTCGACAGGTGTACCTCAAGGAAGCATCCTAGGACCTCTACTATTTAATTTTTGCATTAATGATATCATAAATATCACCTCGGGTGCCAAGTTTATCATATATGCAGATGATGCAACCTTGTTGTTTCGTAGTCAAACTTATGATTGCCTAGAAAGAGACATGAACAGAACTCTCAAGGACTTAAGTTTATGGAGCACCTTAAATTCATTACAACTAAATGGGAAAAAAACAAAGGCAGTAATTTTCACCCCAAGACGGTCTACATTTACAAAAAGTATCAATTTATCTATTGGTCACACAGCAATAGAACTTGTCGATACAGTTAAAACTCTTCCTGTATATTTTCATAAACATATACTCTGGGATGTGCATGTAAATAACGTCGTTTCTCGAATTTCAAAGACCTTAGGTATACTAGCTTGTTACCTACTGCTGTTAAACTTCACTTGTTTAATGCGTTTTTTATGTCTAAAGTGAACTACTGTTTTCTTGCTTGGGGTACCACTACATTTACAAACTTAAATCAAATTCAAATTCTACAAAAGAAAGCCATTCGACTAATCGCAGGTGTGGAGGCAAACACACACACCAGAAGTCTTTTCACGAAATTCCAAATACTTTCCATAGATAGCCTTTATTATTTTACCTTGGCCAGAAGATATAAGCAAGATCTTCATAGCGAGGAGGCTCTTATTCCATCCATAACAAACTTAAATTTAAGAGAAGACAGGTTGACGTCTCGGTCTCCAGAAATTTGGAAGGTTCCTTTTTTGCGTATAAATTTTAGCCGTCAAATGTTGGAGTATTCTCTTCCATCGTACTTAACTATCTGCACAGTCATAACATCAATTTAGAAAATATTAGCATGTCAATGTTGAAGACTTTTTTTCGTCATAATAGAGATGGTACCTTCACTTAAAAATTGTACAATGATGATGTATTTTTTTCTGCTCTTTATATATGTATTGTGCTTATGCTATCTTCCGACATGAAAATACAATATTCTTATTTTCTTATTTTGCTTCAGTTCGTGCAATGGCTTTGCACATTTAATCACTACTTATGTAAATACGTTGCGCAACCGTTGTATGCCTTGTAAAGAGGGGCTTGAACCTCGTCAAGTGAACTATTTTTCACTTTTGTTCGAGCCCCTACCGCTTTGACGGAAGTAAATCAAATCATATCAATCGAGGAGAGACTGCACGAAACACATCTGCGGAGTATGCAAACGAGACCAGGTGGCATTTAAAAAGACTGCGGGTTGACTAAGAAATATTACATTGGATGTGTGGAGAGGAGAGTCGCACAAATTTAAAAAGGTTTGGACTGTTAAAAGGCGAAATCTGGCTAATAAAGATGGAATTCGCGCCTCAAGGTGCAGGACGACATTAGCTACATACTTTGGAAGTCCCAAATAGGGGAATCGCAACGCCTCACGCTCCAAGAGCACAAGCGGTCGAAGTTTATAGGCAGGAGCTCCTGAGAATAAAAAACATCCGAACTCTAAAATTGGGCGGACATACATTTTATAGATCAGCAGAAGTGTGTGCCTTCTCATCCCTGACCTAGCGCTGCAAAGCCGACGCAGGATTCCAATGGCCCGAACTCCTTTTACAGAAACTTGCTCAATGTGAGCCCGCCAGGAAAGAGTAGAGTCATATATCACTCTAAGATACTTCACTGTTTGAACCTGAGGAATTATATGATTTCTATAAGCAACGCAGATATTTACAGGATGAGAAACCAGGAAGACCAACAAGGCGCATTTGTTCACATTGAGGGACAGATGAATACTTCCTAACCAGTTGTCAAGAATATTGAGGTAATCCTGCAAGATCTGATACAGAGAATGAATATCTTTTACAGAAGCAAAAAATGCGATGTCGTCAGCGTACACGTAAGTTGTCACATTATGGATGCATGGAATGGAGGTTAGAAAGATGTTAAAAAGAACAGGGGAAAGAACTGTGCCTTGCGGTACACCTCTTGTCTGTCGGAATTTCCTTGAGGAAACACAATTTCGGCAGCCAAAAAGGAAAGCAAAGATCCAGGCTACGAAATAGTTTGGGAAATTAAGGACCTGCAATCTGTGTAACAGCATCGAGTACTCGACGCTGTCGTAGGCTTTACTGATATCCAGAGTGACAAGCGCGGCAACCGGTCCTAAGAAAGCGTCGTCGTCGTCTTCTTCCGGTGCTGCGTCGACGGGGGCTCGGGACAAGCAGTCCGCGTCGGAATGCTTGCGGCCAGATTTGTAGACTACAGTTATGTCAAATTCTTGAAGACCCAAGCTCCAACGAGCAAGGCGGCCAGAGGGATCCTTCAAATTGGCAAGCCAGCACAGAGCATGGTGGTCGCTCACAACTTTGAATGGTCGTCCGTACAGGTAGGGTCGAAATTTGGACGTGGCCCAAATAATGGCGAGACATTCTTTCTCGGTCGTCGAATAATTGGCTTCGGCTTTCGACAGTGAACGACTTGCGTACGCGATAACTTTCTCCTGTTTACCATCTTTCTGAACGACGACCGCTCCTAAGCCCACACTGCTTGCATCTGTATGAATTTCGGTTTCGGCGTTTTCATCAAAGTGTCCGTGCAAAGGAGGGGACTGTAAGCGGCGCTTCAGCTCTTTGAAAGCTTCGTCTTGCGGCCTTTCCCATTTAAAAGGTACGTCAGCCTTGGTAAGTTGGGTCAAAGGTTGAGCGATGCGCGAAAAGTTCTCGACGAATCGCCGGTAATCAGTGCGCAATCCAAGGAATCTGCGTATAGCTTTCTTGTCATTTGGCTGTAGAAACTCTGCGATCGCAGCCGTCTTCTGGGGGTCGGGGCGAACTCCATCCTTGCTTACGACATGACCAAGGAACAGCAGCTCGTCGTAGGCGAAGTGGCACTTCTCTGGTTTCAGTGTCAGGCCTGAGGATGTGATCGTTTCCAGCACCATCCGAAGCCTTCTGAGGTGGTCTTCAAAGCTTGAGGAGAAGACAACAACGTCATCTAAGTAGACTAGGCAAATCTGCCACTTCAAGCCAGCGAGCACATACATACATACATACATACATACATACATACATACATACATACAGGAATTTTATTGCAAGATATATGTACACAGTACATAGCGTGTGCCCGCAGAAGCGCAAGCGCTTGTGGGCGGGCCACGGCAGTCACGACAGCATGCGGTGAATACAAAACGCTGAAAGTGCAAACTTTACAATCCATAAAGAAGAAAAAGAAGAAGAAGAAAGAAGAAAAAAAAAGCAATAACACAAAGTCGAAATATTACATATAGTTCAGTCAACAAATTTAGCGATTGAGAATTATGTAAAGCAAAGAAAATCTGCAGTTAATAAATGGAACACAAATTGAAAAACAAGATAGAAATTACAAAGCAACTCAGTATTTCCTTTCTTTGAAACTTTCAAACCACGCTTGCAGTCCAGATTTCACAGCCGACAACGAATCACAACCAAACACCTGAGCAGGTAGTTTATTAAAATGGTAGGGTATATAGAACTGTCGTGTCCTTTTACCATAATGTGTGTAAACCCTGGGAACTTTATAACGCGCTATATGCCTAAGTGACTCTGGTTTTTTATCTGGCGGTTTAAACTGTGCTGAAAAGGAATTTCTGAGAACTACCACCTGTAAGTACAAGTCATGCAGAGGAATAACTCCTGCTTTAGCCATTCTGGTGTTATGGTCGGACTTCTCGTGAGCAGTGCCATACAATAAATTAGTGGAGATTCTGCACAGGAAACTATCTACCTTCTTAATCTTACAAGGTGCACAAGAACCATACACTGAAACGCCGTATCTAAGGATATATTCTCCTAAAGATCTATATACTTTCTGACGCAAGTTTATAGGTGTAGTGTATTTTATACGATAAAGCTGGACAGAAAGAGCACGGAGTCGTTTTAATAAATAGTCAATTTGGGAAGACCAACACATGTTGGAATCAAGATATAGGCCAAGATATTTAACACTGCTCGAGTAGGGTAGTGGCGAACATTCGCAATTGGCACAGTTGCTACCATGCAGTAGAACCGTCTGGGTAAGATCAACATTCTTGTGCGGATTTCTGAAACATATTAACACAGTTTTGTTTTTGTTGATGTATATTTGATTTCCAGATAGCCAGTCTACCATTTTATTGATATCGTACTGAAGGAATTTCAGTGCGAGTGGGCTAGATTCATGGGATATCACTAAAGCTGTATCATCAGCATACTGAAATAATTTTCCATTTAATGTAAGGTTAACCATATCATTTACATAAATATTAAACAAAAAGGGTCCCAAAACAGAACCTTGTGGAACGCCGTACTGAATATCAGAAAAAGCACTAAATGATTCTTTAATTTTCACTACTTGCTTACGCTGTGACAGGTAACTTGCAAAAAATTGTTGGTATGGACCACGGAATCCAATACTTTCCAACTTACTTAACAAAACAGAGTGCTCCACGGTATCGAATGCTTTCGATAAATCCAAAAACAATCCAAAACACATTGATTAACATCCAAGTTACCATTGATAAAATCACAGCAATCTTCGAGAAGCTCAACCGCACCAATATTACGACGGAAACCATACTGTGTAGTACTCAAACAAGAATACTTCTCACAAAAACATGTCATATATTGGTGCACAATTTTTTCCATCAGGATGCTAATGACTGGTAGTATGGCAATTGGTCTGTAATTTGTTTGATCTGTCTTTTTTCCCGACTTGTAGATGGGTCGTAGTAATGAGATCTTCAGACCTGATGGTATTTCTCCTGTCTTGAAACACCCATTAAGTATATGTAAAAGTACATCTTTTAGTTTGGAGTAATTGTTTCGCAAATCACGCAGTCTAATCTTATCGTAGCCTGGTGGTTTGCTGTCTGGTAGCGTCCTAATAAGGTTCCACAACTCATCTTGATCAACAGGAGGAAAAGCAGCAGAATTAGTTGTTTCCTTGCCTTGGTATTGAATGGTAGAAACGACGGTTTGTTTTTTAAGTTCCCTAATGGATGATACAAACGCATCATTAAAAGAATTTGCAATGGTCAAAGGATCTGCTTTTAGAAAAGTACAATGCAACTTCTCATCCAAATTAGATTTCTTCTGTCTACCTAATAATTCATTAAATAGACTCCAAGTTTTCCTCGTATTGCTGCGGCACCTAGAAAACTCAGCAGCAAAATATTGCTTCTTTGCTTGCCTCAGCATAGCAGTAAGCTTATTACGATGTGCCCTATACTGCTCTTTCAAGGCAAGATTCTCGACATCTTGTTTATAGTCATTCCATAGTTTGTCCTTCTCATGAGAAAGTTTAAGTATATCATTCGTTATCCATTTCTTCTCTGGATTTCTTAACTTAATTTTAACGTCCTTCGTGGAACTGGCATATATCTCATCAAACTTAGCTACTAACGAGTTATAAGCATCAATGTGAGTTTGACTTAGCAGAGACCTCCAATCAAAAGTTTGAACGTGCTCGTCCAAGCACTTGTTATCAATTATTTTTATCGTTCTAACGGTTTGACCAGGCGTTTCCCTTTCTTGCGCCAGAACACATAGCCCTGTGAAATAATGATCCGCCACCTTTCTTCGTATTACTGCAGCGTTAGCGACATTATTCGGGAGTCTGACTGCTATATGGTCGATGCACGACTGAGTAAGTCTGGTGCCCATTACCTCTTCCCTGGTAAAACTAGAAATCATATTTTCTATTCCATATGAAGCTTGTAAATCTAAATAGCACTCAACACCGGGTTTCTTTATCTCGGAAATGTCAATATTAATGTCTCCAGCTATTATTACATTAATTCGATTTTGGTGAGTTAAAAATTCCGCAAGTTGAGAAAAAAATACTTTGAGTATTGAGTTCTGAGGGCGATAAACTGCTAGCACAATAAATGTCTCGTCTTTGCAACTGAGCGAAAGAGCTACTACTTCCGCCGCAGTAAAAGCACAAGGTACTCTTTCAATGTGCCAGCATTCTTTAACAAATCCTAATACGCCACCACCCCTACCAGAGTCACGGCAACAAGAGAAAGATTGAAATCCCGGAAGAATAAACGTATCAGACTCATAGTCGTTAACATTAGTTTCAGTCAAAAGTACAATATCAAGGTACCCAAGCAAATCAGACAAGTAGATATTTAATAAATTCCAGTGCTTCTTGATGCTCCTTATGTTGATATGGATAAGATCTAATGCAGAATTGACTTGGGAGTTAAACAAACTACTTCTGTGTGTATTCCAGTCTGTAAATGAGCCGAAGTCCTCACTCATGGTTACTCAAGCTTATCAAAGTCACATATGCTCTCAATTCTTATAGCTCCAGAGCCCTCGATCTTCCTCACAAATATTTTGCCATTTTTCAGCCATACAAACTTGTACGACTTCTTCTTTGCTTCCTGTTTAGTTTGCCACAACAACTTCTTTGTCTGGGCAGGTAGGTTCTCATTAATGTAAACATCTTCTTCCTTAAGTGCGTAGCGTTTCTTTATCCACTGTTCCTGAGCAGTATGTGAATGGAATTTCACTAGCACAGCTGGTATCTTTCCCTTTTGGGCAGGTAGTCGATGCGCAACCTCTATGGACTGAAGCGTAGTCTCTGGAATCTCCATCCTACCTGCCAGTGACTTCAGTACAACGTCAAGGTCCTCATTTTGCTCTAGCTTGAGACCATGAATTTCTATGTTGTTGCGCCTTGAGTAGGCCTCCAGGTTATTCAAGGCTGTGCTAAGATAACTCAGCGTGTCCGCCTGCCCCGCAAGAGATCCCGCCAAGTCCTCTGATTTCTCCTTTAAGGCAGAAACCTCAGCTGAATACGAAGCCACAGACACCTTCATTTCTTCATATTTGGAGGCGAGCAGTTCCATCGAAGTCTCAATGCCCGTAATTACCTGCCCTTGCCTCTCAATGTGTTCAAGCACTGAATCACTCTTCGAGCTCTGTGTTTGTATAGCTTTGTGTAGCTTGTCAACTCTAGAACTAACCTTGGATAGTTTCTCATCTAGCGAACGGATAGCCTTCATGAGCTCATTCATAGTCGGTTGCTTTTCTTCATCTTCACTGTCTGTATCAGAATTTTCTGTATCCTTCTGATGTGCAGACCTCAACGACATGCATGTCCGGCACACCCAGATTGATCTGTTCAGTGTTTTCAAGGATTTCTTTGCAATCCTAGAGCATTTCCCAGAGTGATAAGAGCTCTTACATTCACTACACTTCAAACCGTTATCATCAGGCACTAGTTTTGAACAAACACCACAAAAACCAGTAGAATTAGGAGACATGATGAGGGGGAAAAAAAGAGTACGCCAAAGTACGCTGATCGCAGTCCGACGAGGTGAACAGAATTCAAGCAATTGAGTGGTTGTAAAAACCGCTTACCTAGAATAGAGCATAGGCGTTAGCATCTCGTTCCGCTCCCCGTCGGACTGCGATCTGTCGAAGATCCGTGGCCGTTTAAGTAGCTTCTGTCCGTTGCCGCCCTTCTTGATATCTGTGGCACCACGTGACGATAGGATAGATGACGCCCGCTGTCTTGCTTCTGGTGACGCATACCGGCAGCTTTTGTCCTGGTTTTCCTAGAAGGGTCGCCAGGCAGCTGCGGTAACCATTCCGTCGTCGATGGTCAGCAGGCTAGAATAGAGCATAGGCGTTAGCATCTCGTTCCGCTCCCCGTCGGACTGCGATCTGTCGAAGATCCGTGGCCGTTTAAGTAGCTTCTGTCCGTTGCCGCCCTTCTTGATATCTGTGGCACCACGTGACGATAAGATAGATGACGCCCGCTGTCTTGCTTCTGGTGACGCACACCGGCAGCTTTTGTGCTGGTTTTCCTAGAAGGGTCGCCAGGCAGCTGCGGTAACCATTCCGTCGTCGATGGTCAGCAGGCTAGAATAGAGCATAGGCGTTAGCATCTCGTTCCGCTCCCCGTCGGACTGCCGTATCCATTACTCGCTGGAACGTCGCTGGGGCAGAGAAGAGGCCGAAGGGCATCACCTTGAAATTGAAGAGTTCTGGCGTGATGAACGCAGTCTTCTCGCGATCTCTTCCGTCGACTTCAATTTGCCAGTATCCGCTCTTCAGGTCCATCGATGAGAAGTAGTTAGCGTTGCATAGCCGATCCAATGTGTCGTCGATGCGGGGGAGGGGGTAGACATCCTTCTTCGTAATGCTGTTCAGGCGGCGGTAATCGACGCAAAAGCGAAGGGTGCCGTCTTTCTCTTTCACTAGGACGACTGGAGCTGCCCAAGGGCTCCTCGATGGCTGGATGACGTTGTCACGAAGCATTTCCTCAACTTGTTTGCGAATAGCTTGACGTTTTAGCGGCGATACGCGGTAGGGGCTTTGCCGCAAGGGTCGGGCGTGTTCGTCTGTGACAATGCGGTGCTTGGCAAGCCGGGTTCATCGCACATTCGATGCTGATGAGAAGAAATCGCTGTACTTTTGAGGAAGACTGCGTATTTGGTCTTGTTTGCTCCGTGGTAATGCCGGGTTGATATCAAACGTTGGTTGATGGCCTTGGTCAGATGGCTCTACGGGTTGGTCGGGTAGGGTAATATGTCTCTAATGTCTGCCAGCTCGTCGAGGAAAGCGATCGTCGTACCTTTGTTTAGATGCCGGTATTCTTCGGTCAAGTTGGTTAGCAGCACCTGGGCTTGGCCATTTCGGATTTGGGCGACTCCCCTTGCGACGCCTAGTCCTCGATCAAGGAGTAACTGGGTGTTCCCCTCGACGACGCCTTCGGCAGTTTCGATGTCTCCTGTACCTATGCAGGCGACGACACCTGATCGGGGCGGCACGCTCAGTGCTTCGTCGAGGACGTTTAAGGCAACGCAATGATTCGTTGTCGTCGCTACAGATATGGCTTTGTCGGTGGAAAGCTTGATCGACTTGGATCGAAGGTCGATGATTGCCCGATGTTCATTCAGGAAGTCCATTCCCAAAATCACGTCTCGCGAGCATTTCTGTAGGACCAGCAAGGTTGTAGCATAGGTTCGCCCATTTACTGTAACTCTCGCGGTGCAGCGTCCTGACGGCGTAATAAGGTTACCACCTGCGGTGCGGATCAGCGGCCATCTCAAGTTGTTGTCCTTTTCCTGAGTCGGACAGCGAATGGCCCGCTCATGACGGAGTAGTCAGCTCCCGTGTCGACGAAAGCAGTAACCGCGTGACCGTCGACCGTAACATCAAGGTCACTTGTTCGCGTTTTCGTGCTACACGTGGTCTTCGGTGCACGATCTCGGCTTCGTCGGGTAGCGAGGCTGCGGTGGGCGTACTCCGACGTTACTTGTATGGGCAGCGGTAAAGGCGTCAAGTCTGGCCGCGTCGTCGTCGTCGTCAGTGTTGTCATCGATGTTGTCGTCGAAGTTGTCGTCGAAGTTGTCGTCGAAGTTGTCGTCGTAGGTGTCGTCGGAGGTGTCGTCGTAGGTGTCGTCGAAGTTGTCGTCGTAGGTGTCGTCGGAGCTGTCGTCAGAGGTGTCGTCGGATGCGTCGTCGGAGTTGTTGTCGGGGTTGTCATCGGGGTTATCGTCGGTGGAGGATCTTTGTCCTTGCGCTTAAAAGCAACCTCACCTCCAGAGGCTGCTTTATTCAGTTTAACCTTCGGGGGCTGGGGGAGCGTCCACGCACGGCGTAACCTCGCTTAGGAGATACAAAGCGTGGTGACGATGGCGACGGGGAACGTGATAGGCGGCTCGGCGATGAGCATTCTTCCCGACGCAAAAACTCTTCGATTTCGACTGATCGCTGGCCGGGTCGGTGTCGTGGGGCGTCGTAAGAGAACCTTCGGATGCCCAGTATTCTGTATGGGCAGTGCCGGAGGACGTGACCGGCTTCACCACAGTGGAAGCATAGTGGACGGCGCTGGTCGGGAGTTCTCCACTCGTCGCATTTCCTCGTCTGTGTGCGGCGCTCGTAGCACGGGCGGGTTGGTGCGAAAGGCCGGCGGTCCAACGCAGCTGGCTGAGGGCGATAGGGGCTTGGGTCCCGTCGTAGAGATGCAGGACGGCGCACTGCTGCGGCGTAAGTCATGGTTGGAGGCTCCAGAGGCTGGGTGGTGGTCGGTGTCACACCCAAGGCCTGTTGCACCTCGTCCCCGATGGCGTCGGTGAGCGAAGTGAGCTGCAGCTGCGTTCCTGTTGGCAGCAATCATCGGAGCTCTTCTCGCACAATTTCACGTATAACCTCGCGCAGGTTATCGTTGTTAGCGTTGTCCATGCAGCTTGCTGATAAAAAGCGCTGCTGGCGGTTATACTGGCGGGCTCTGGCATCAAGGATTTTTTCCATGGTGGATGCCTCTTCGACGAATTCCGCGATGGTTTTGGGTGGGTTCCGTGCGAGGCCCGCAAAGAGTTGCTGTTTAACTACTCGCATAAGCAGCTTGACCTTTTCACTTTCCTTCATGTTCGAGTCGGCACGCCGGAAGAGACGCTTCATCTCCTCAGTGTACTTTGCAACGGTCTTGTTTGGATGTTGCATCGTGACTGTAGCAGCTGCTGGGCTCTCTCCTTTCGCACGACGTTCGTGAAGATCTGCAGAAGCTGCTCCTTGAAGGTTTCCCAGTTCGTGAGGCTAGCTTCCTCATTCTCAAACCAGATTCTTGCTGGTCCTTCCAAGGCTATGAAGACGTACCTTAGTTTCGTAGCATCATCCCAGATGTTGAAGACAGCCACACGGTCGAACTGTTCCAGCCATTCTTCGGGGTCGGCGCCAGGCGAAGCGTCGAAGGTTGGTAGCACCCGGGGCTGCTGAAGAATGATTGGAGTCGTCGCCTGGGGCAGGCTCATGGTGGACTTTGCTACTGGTTTTCGCTTCCGGGTAGGGTCCGGCAGAATCCCGAACTCAGTAGCAGACGTCGGCTTGCGCGGTGGACTGGGTTCAGGTCCTGCGGTCAATGACTCAGAGGGCTGGCGTCACGACTTGTAGGGGGTGTCCGGAACATGGAAGGCCATCCAGCACCTCCACCAGATGTCACGTTGTAGTGACGGCAGTCCAGCGGTCAGGAAGACACCAGAAAGACTTGCAAACGAAGCTCTTTATTTGGGCTGACTTGCGCCCGCAAAGGAACTGAATCACTCGATGGCGTCGTAAGCAACAAGCGTGCTCGTCAATCGTCGAACTACGAATGACCGCTGCTCGCGGCATCGTTTAATTTAAAGCCTGCAAGGAAACTTCGAGATAACAGGTCGAGATCATCTAGAGTAATCTAGAAACACGTAGATGCAGCTGTTCATGGCTGTGAACAATCGAGATTAGACAGGTCGCTTCTCACGTCACGAAGAAAAATGCTAACACCCCTTTTCTGCGGCCTTGCGCGAACGAACGGACGCTATAGTGATACGTGGCAATATCGTCAATGAGGCACTTAACTAGATCCTTGTTTTCTTGTCTGCATTTGTCCATGGTCCCTAAATAAACTAACCCTAGCCATGTCCTTTTGCCAGCAATTGTGCCTGATACCCAGACATGTTCTTTGCAAGTTGATTTTATTCTTTGCCAATTTGTTCCTTGATGTATCAGCATACCTACTCCTCCTCCCTTCTTCTCCGTTTTTGTTCTGTTGCACCCTTCCCAGACAGAGCCATCGATTAAAGGTGGATCTTCTAGATCCCTCAGATGTGTCTCGCATAGAGCGTACACACCTACTGCTTCGTCCTTCAACTGCTGTTCTATTTCTAGCCATTTCGCTCTCTTTCTACTCCCTTGCCTGTTTATAGAACTGCTGGTGGCGTTAAATTTCTTTTTCGTAATTTTTGTTTCTGGGCCTCCTAGTGGCCATTTTGTTGGGCTCAACCGCCATTGCTACATTTACTACATCGCTTCTACCTACCCCTACGCCCTGAGCCACCCTGGACCCCCTAAAAATGCTACCGCTCGGCCTCCCAGGCGCCAGCCTATCTCTGCTCCTACCCTTCCACTGAAATGGATGCCATTTCGTCCAATGTCTCTGCCCATACCTGCTCTGTGCGCTTCCTTGTTTATGTCTACCACCTGAAAGCCTTTCTCGAGGCTTAACTGCTTTATCTCTCGATTAATATTCACATCGCCGTTAGTAACCTCGACATTCCTTCCTTGTACCTCCGGCACTGTACACACCACGATCTGCGCTTGCTGTGCTATCGCCCTTATACGGTCAACTCCCTCAGCTAATCTTTTTTCTACTTGTGCGGCGTTACCATTCAGGGCATCATTTAGCCCCGCCGCTACCACTACCAAGTTACGCCTTGCAACCTTCTCGGAAAGTTCACTTTTTGTCGCTCTCAGAACATCGTCCATTGTCCTGCCTGGAAACACCGCGACTGCTACCCGCCTATCACCTTTCGCACGGTCCAGAATAGCTCTTTTGCAGCGCCTCATGTGTGAGTCACCAGCGATAAGCACTAGCGTACTCTGCCCCTCCCTCCTATCTTCCGGATCTTGCTGCTTCCTAAAGCGACTGTGACGTCATGTCCTGGAATTAGGTCGCTCCCCTTCTCAGTATCGCTTCTCGACTTCCCAGCTGCCACCTGCGCGCAGCTGTTCCTGCCTGAAGAAGTCTGACCTACTGGCTTATCTCTTTCCATGCCAGTGCAAGTGCCATCCACTTGGCCGGCGCTGGAATGCCCGCCATTGTGGCTTCCAATGGTGGTGTCAGCCGTTTTTGACTGCAACTGACAAAGCTGTTCTTGAAGCCTGCGCTTCTCTGCCCTCTCTATCTGTAACTCTGTTTGAAGAGAATCCATCCTTCGCACTAGTCTGCTGTTCGCCTGTTCAGCCTTGTCCAGGTGTGCACCTAATACGCCGAATTTGCTCATAAAATCTGCGCCTTCGGCCTCCTCCACCGAATCGAGACGCGTTTCTTTAAAATTCACCGACGCCTCACACTCCGTACATCGAACCTTCAGTAGCTTAACCATCTTAGCAACACTCGATTATTGCTTCCACCAAATGCTAAGATAACTACAGGCTCAAGACAAAAAACATTTGAAAGCACGTGCACAAATAAAATAAAATTCTGTCTGCCGCAAATGGCTATCGATCACTTAGAAAAAATAGCTATCTCTCCAAAAGTTAACGCACAAAAAAGCGGTAAAAAAAACTGCCGGCCAAATAGTCCCGGCCGAGTATAGGCCACTGACCTAAATTCTATTCCTTAACCTGCACTTCCCCTAACAGCCTAAAAAAAAACTAAACACACTTTTAAAAATATTAAAGGAAAGTACTCATCTATTTTACGCAGTCGCTCTCGCATTCTGTCCGGTCCCGGTCTCCACGCGTGTTCCGAAGAGCACCGCATTACAAGTTAAAAAGTTAAAACAGCACGGCACTAAAAGTTTGGCTTTGTTTTCTTTTCTTGTAACAGACACGGATGTTGATGTTGCTCAGCAGAATTTTCAAACGTTTAAAGAGCTCTCTTTTTTCTTTACAACTGTTGTTGAAACTTTAAAACCTCCCTTTAAAGTAACTGAATGAATACACCTCTGAGAAGATGTTTGTACAGTTAGGTGATGTGTGGAAGACCATCCCAAACTGGCTTTGAATGCTGAATGGACGCTTTGCGACTTGGTCGGGTTTGTCGTGCAAGATGTTGTAATCCATGCAGCATTTCAATGCCGCTTGCAGAAACATGGTCACTGAGTCTTGTAGCTCATGGCTGTGTGAAATTAGTCAGTCACTGCTGTATCCAACAGCATGGTTAGTAACAGAGCACAGGGGAATTCAAGGTGGCACACATTTTGTTCAGTCATTGGAGACATCACGTGGAGCACCAAACTTGAATCATTCGAAGCAGAAACCACTGAATTTAATGCTGTTCAATGAAAAAATCTGGCATTTGTTTGCAAGCTTGTCATTTCAAGTGTGGCATTAAAGGCGCATTGAAGAGGAATCTGAACTGGTATTTTTACTGCCAGAACTCGATCTACACATTCCGAGTACTCTTGGAAACTTTGAATTATTGGCCTGTGCGACCGATTTCCCTAATTTAAGTTAGATTGACGTCGGGATGCCGCCTTTTTTATTTCTCTGCAAATGGTGGGAGGAGTCGACCCCAGTCGCGTGGGGGTTTTCCGCTCTGCCATAGGGGGAGTGATATGTAGTGATCGGCGAAAGCAAAGAGTCCATGCATATTTTAATTTCAGTAGGCCTGATTTGCAGCTATGTGGCATCAGACTAGATGTGTTTATTCACGGGAACCTAAAAGAAACAAAATAAAAGCGAAAGCAAAGCCACCTTGCTACTGGCTGAAAGGCACTCCGCGTTGGTCGACTCCTCCCACCGTATGCGGGGATTGAAAAAAAAAATTCCGGAGCCGGATGTTAATCCGGTTTAATTAGGGAAATCGGCCGCAGAGGGCAATAAATCGAAGTTTCTAAGAATACTGGGAACGTGTAGATGGAATTCCCACTGCAAAAAGACGAGTTCAGATTTCTTTTCAGTGCACCTTTAATCCTTGCTGGGGCACATCGATGCATCAGTATATTTCAGGATAACGCTGTTTGACATTGTCACTTTTGAGGTAGTGCTATTTATGTCTTGCACACCGAGTGGTTTGAACATTGATGTGTTTTACAAAGCCCCGCTTGTGCAGGTATTCTTTGCAGTCATGTGGCTGTGTTCAAATGGACACCAATGCGAACATACTCCCTAATTATGAATCCCGCCTATGGCCAAGTGGAAACGGGTGAATCCACTAAAACTGCCACTTTCCTTTACTCGTACCATTTTGGCCGGTATTTGTTGTTTCCATCGGAATTAGATATTTTACTGCCTTAAAAGTATATTCAGGCCTTAAGGGAGATTATCTGTTACTTTTCCAGTCCCAAATACTATAGTAGGATACAAGTTTAAAAAATAGCAGTTGCTAACAGGGGGCCACGGACAGCGGCGTCCTGTATTACTCCGCTCATAAATCATAACAGTAAATGAAGCCAGCTTTTTCATGTTTGACTATATTAAACAAGCCAGGTACAAAAACTCTAGAGCTTACCATTTTTTTCTTGTGATAAGCTTCTTACTTAGGTACGCAAGTAAAGTTTCAACAACGGACTACTTTTTCGTCGTGGAGGAATTCTGTGTAGTGGTCCTGAATGTGGGCGGAGCTTCAGTGCAGACTCAAGTTGCAGACTACAGCGGCTGATTTTTTGTGTGGATGTTCTAGATTTTGTAAATGTGTCATAATTGATGGAAATAGCGACATTAAAATGCCGCGAGTTATTGAGTAAGCACCCAGCGGTATGTGGAAAGAGTTTCTATTTCAAAGATGCAGATTACTTTAAAAAATGGTAATAAAAAATTAAGCTCGAAAAGATAAGTTGTTGGGCCAGGTGGTAATGATATTCCATGACTATGTCCGCGACGAACGGAATATAGGAGCGCTGTGTTGTGTCACTAAGTGTTTCCTTCTTCTATGTCCTGTTCGACGTGCTGTAGCTATGGAAAAAAAATTATGTTACCACTAGTGGCAAAACAAAACAGTCGTGCAAAAAAATGACAGACGATGCGCTACCCTAATCACTGTTGTGGAAAATATAATTTTACTGTGTTTCCGATATGGAATAAAAAAAAACAGCTTATTTGTGGAGTGAAGGGCGCAAAGGTCACCGGAAACAAAGAAATCGCTGCTAGGTGCAGCTCTCCAGAGAAGCTGTAAGTCCTTTTTTTGTCAAAGCGTTAAACTGCTGCCGTCCTTCAGTTGCGCTCTCTATAAATGCCAAAACTGGCCACTGGCAAGGGCAGACGTCATGTTCGGCAAGTGACCTGTGTTGGCAACTGCGTGCTTGCAATTGTAACCATGGCTGCGTGGGTTACACAAAAAGCGGAATGTGCGAAAGCATCTCCTTGCAAAATGTCCACAGCAGAGTGATTAATATGTAGCCGCTCAGAGCTCCCATTGTCGGACGCAGTTCTTATCCAGAAAGAGGCTGGGCAGTGCCGCACTCTAACAGAACGAGTTCGTAGCGAGGAGATCTCTGTAAGAGGGTATTTCCCTTGTGAGCAGCGTTCATGTGCAATCGGTGAATAGTCAGTAATCCCAAAACCAATATTCCAGTGAAAGCAGAACAGGTTTTTAAAGCACGAATCCTCATCACTTGTCAGCACTACTGCCGTGCGACACATGTCCGTTTTTGTAATACGCGCCTACCGTTGTGCGTTTACTTCTTGGGTGCTTCCTTGATAACGTATTTTCTGCCGTGGTGTTCACGTGCCTTCTGTTTGCTTATTTTTAATCTTTTTCCCACCACTGTGTCAAAATGTAAATGCTAACTGAATGCAGCCAGTATACATTGCTGCATATAGAAGGTGCATTTTCAGTGTTGTTCCCCATGCCATTTAATTTCTATTTATTGCCACTTAGCTGTGTGTTATTTTTTCGCAAACTTTGCTTAACTAATGTGTAGTAACTTCCAAGTGTAGCATCCACCACCAGTCCTTATTCTCTTGGGATGAAGCTTGATGAAGATGCCATTGAGTTTTGGTGAAGGCTGTATGAGAGGCAGTGTAAAATCAAACTTTGGGAAGTGAATGCTTATTGTGGTTCTCTGCTGGCGTTTTCACCTGCGTTTCGAGTTTTCGCCATGGACCGCCTGCTTCTAATACTTTTTTACTGCATATCTAACACCTGCATGTGTTTGGACGCAACCTTCCAAAGTGTGCGTTTGTCTTCTCTGTATGTGTTGCTACTGCACTGCACTGGCCTGTCCGCACCTGACGCATGGTGATCACCTGATGCATGGTGTTCAGTTGTGTGCACTGTGAAATTTGCCTTCTAACCAACAGAACAGTTAGGGGATTCCGAGGCAAGGGAAGCTGACATGGGACAGTTGAATGTCATTGGGGGAGCGATTTCCTTATGTGCGCATAATTAGGATGGTGATTCTGACCTTAAGTTGGCACGAGCTCAGTTTAACTGCCAGGGCAGGTGAATCCTTGCGTGATGTAAATTCCATGATAAAAAAACACTCACTCACTCGCTCTTCAGGGAAAGACAACCACGTGGGTGAATGTCCTTGGCCTGGCAAAGGCGTTTGATAACCAGGCTGTGGCCTAGAAGGTCTACTCTTCATTTGGAGTGTCCATTTATAAGATCACCCCTGGCTGTTTTGAACCTTCTTGATCTGAACTGCAAAGCATGTATTCATCACTGAGTAGCTGGCGTCCACAAGTTTTGACCTCTAAGTCGGCAGCTGACTTGCGTAGTTTCTCAGGTACAGTGGGTCCGTCAGTAGCAGGGTGCAGTGTCTTGTCCTGCTGCTATTCATTCAAGTCGTTGCAGTGCATTAGAGTAGTGCAGCTGAGTGGCATCACTGTAGCTTTGCTTAGTGGCCCCATCCTGGGCCTGGCCAGCGTCATCGTTGAGTATTTGTCCCGCTGCATGGTCAGATCAACGCTGCTGCATCGTTGATGCAGGGAGATTCTCAGGTGCCTGTACCAGTATAGCTTTGGTGCTGTGCGGAGGACGACAAGTTGGCAACTCAGGACATGTGACGGGATGGACAAGGTAGACCGGTAATCGTCAGGCAGGAAGTGCAAGATTCAGAAAATGTTTGCTAGTGGAAAGAAAATGCTGCATTGTATGCCTACCCGAGAATATACGAAGGAAGCCAACAGTCACTAAAAATGAGGAAAGCATAGGGAAACGTCCCAATTTTTTTTGGGTGTTAATAAATGGGAAAATATTTGTAGAATTATTTTATGGCTGAAGGATAATTGACCTTAACGGTGCTGCACCAGAGCACCAGACGCAAAACTCTGAAGTTTGGGCTCCGGATTTCACCGGCAACATGTGGTTGCTTTTTCTTCCACTTTATAATAAGTTATCGTTTAGGTATAAAATTCGTAACTATCAATTCCCCTCCGTTCCCAACCCTTGTCCGTGCTCTCGAACATTGTGAGGTAAGCTAAAGGTGAAATTAATGGGCAAATATTTGTCGAGAATTTCCCCTATCGCACTTCACTTTTGGGTAGGTGACGGTTCCTGTTGGTGAGGCAGTCAGACAATGGATCATATTCTCATTGATAGTCGAGGCCACCCTTCAAAATGCTTCGGAGCCTAAAAGGAGCCATGTCTTGATTCATTTTTCAGGAAGCCGGAATGACCAAAAAGAGATAAGAAGATTGCTTAATAAGCAGGGTGAGAGTAGTTTAGTCATGGAGAGACAATGGAGGTCAGAGAAGAGGAAAAGGCACAATGCAGCTTTACTCATTACCGGGGGAACAACTATTAGTGCCTGAGTGCAAAGTGGATCTCTTCTGTCCCCGATAACCAGAGTCGCTTGTTAAACCCCCCATAAACCGTAAACTATTTATCTCCTTTACAAAGGCTAAAGGACTGCACTAGCATAATCTGATAAATAATTAACTCTTTCTTTACAACTGGAAGAATCTGCATTTTTGTGTTGGTTAATTTTATTATTTTTGGCATTAGCGTGCATCACATCAAAATGTTCTGCATAATGTTAAACTGTGTAACAGCAGGCACAGTTGTTCACTCAACTTCGTAGATTATGTTCCACTGGTCCCCCCCTCCCCCTCACCTTGCAGCCATGGCATTTGTGTGACATGTTGCAAGCATATGTAATGGTCACTGGTGGACTGTTTACTGGTCCACTCGGTGACAGTGATCAATGGAGTCTGCTAAACAGGTTAAAAGTGAGTGCTGTGGACCTGATGTCAAAAAGCCTATTAAGGCAGAAGCCTTTAATGCCTCATCGTTGCAAGCAGGAGTTGTCAGAAATGTCACACTTTCGAATTGGTTGAAATGGTCGTGACGTCACAGCGTGCGAATTTCAAACGGGGCCAATTGTACCTTGGCTAGTAACCATGCAACGAATTAAAGGGATGATATAGTGATGCTCCAAGTAAGTGGGACTGAGTTTAGTTAATTAACCAATTAGCCTAATTAACCTAATTTCCAGTCAGACTAGACAAATAAATAAAACCCAGTAGGAAATTGGTCGACTTGGGGAATCGAACTAGGGTCGCCAGAGTGCGAGACGAGCATGCCAACCACTCCGCCATGCCAGCTCGATGGTTTGTAATGAACAAAGGTTCGTCTAGTGAATATGGTGTCATCGTTCACTCCAATCTTCCTACCCTTACGGCGAGGTTCAGGTGTCCACCGAGATATGCGAGACAGATACACTTCCTTACCTCAAAAACCAATATACCAACGAGCAAGGCGTACAGTCGAACGGGCGATGGCGTTCTGTGTACTCCCTGGCAACGTTGCAAGACGCTGTCGCGTTCCACCCTTGGAGGCGAAGCTTAACATCTTAACCGCACATCAGTGACACAAGCAGCAACACCGCGCTTAAGGCTTCCACCTCACCGCACTTTAGGTCAACAAAGCTCCCCCCTGAATTCTTTTCCTTTTCACCGAAAAAAACGGAAGGCAGCACATTAAAAGAGGTATTTCACTTCTTTGACATCAGAAAGGAAATGTGTGGAAAAGACATCCAGTCTTTTTGCACACATTAAAAGCCAATTTTTAGCTGACGTAATTTATGTGCTGTGAGTGTATGGCAGACCTTGTAAAATCATTTCGAGAAATCTAAAAGTAGGCTCTGAGTGACGGATATTGTCTTGTATAGAGTGTACGCTGTGAGTGAAATTTTCACATGAATTTGGTTTGTGAAAATCACGCTGAAGAGATGCAGAAAACGAATTGGATTTAATTTTGGTGAGCAGGGTGTGCTCAGGTAATTTACTACATCTACTGGTTGTAGATATGGGGTGGTAATTAGCTGGATAAATTTTAGGCATGAGTTTTTTACATGAAATGATTTTCCCAGTTTTTCAAAAACTATTTAGAGAGAGCGGTTTTGTGAAGTCACTCAGATTGAGCTGTAAATACAGGTCCTCTTTCTTGCAGCAAATTTGAAAGTTCTTTTCCTGTTTTGTTTTCCCAACATGGCAGTGGCCGCAGGGGCCTTTAGAGTGCATAAATAAATAAATTCACTCTGCATTAGCAGAATCACAGCCAGGATAAGGATGCTCTTTGAATGTATCAATTTGCTAGGCAACACGAGGTGTGCCAACCCTCAGTAGAGGCATAGCTAAATATTGGGGGTGTGAAAATAGTACATTTACAAACCGAATCGAATATGAATCTAGTATTAGTGCTAATATTCGCTACTTGTACGGATGTAGTTACAAATCGAGGAATCGTGCGAAGCATTGATGCAACAGCTGAGGCACTTTACGGTGCTGCAAGTTTAACTCATATGAAGATAGAGCTAAAGCTGCAAAAAGGTTCAACAGTGATCTTCACTGTACAGTCGCAACGCAAAGTCACTATATTAACTTAAGACCATCAAGTTATAGGAATTTGGAAATCTCCACTTATTTGTTTTGGTCAAGTACTCTTTTTTCCAAGCATTTCACCCCAGAAAAGTTGAGCATCAGGCCGAAGGAACCCGTGTACCCATTGGAAAACCACTAGAACCTCGGCACATAGACTGATAACATCTAGACCTGAGTCATGACCTCCGAGACAGAGCCTCAAAGCAAAAATTTTTCGAATTTGTTTTAGTCCTGCCATGTCATCCACTCTTAGAGGCCATGTGCAAACATTATCAGTGCCTCCACACAAACGGACTCCATCGTGGTGCGGAACCCTTCATCTGTGTCGTGCTTTTCGCGGAAGGATGGTGCGCAGCGTCAGAACATTCGTCGAAGAATAATACGGTGGTCCTTATTTGAACCTCCTGTTATTTTTCCATACATATTCGAAAAGTTGAAAACAAATTTTATTCATTTGGAATAATTGAAGAGAAGAATATTCGATTCAATTTTCGAAATTTTTGAATATTCACACACACACCCCTGCTAAATATTAATTATGAAAGCTTTGGTTAAAACTGTGGTACATATGTTATCGTAATCTCAATGTCACGTGTCACCTTGCAGGTTTTGCAAAAAAATGATGGAATTTTAGGCACGGGGGGGTCAATTATGTGCCTCAATTTTTCAGGGTTTGTGTTGTCAACATGTCTGGTAAGGGGCAAGATAGGAAGCATTATGTGGTGTTGAACACTGCTCCTAGGTAGAGGGTACGAGCACTGGGCTTTCTGAGGATCCTTATCTCATGTGTGCTAGCTGAGCCGGATTCATGTAAGTAACTTTGTTAGTCACAAACAGCTTATCATGTCGCAGTTAAAAAAATCTACCGTATTTTCCGGTTTATAAGATGTACCCTTGTATGGATGCACCCGCCATATAAGCAGGCTGTCTTTGAAAAAGTTGGTATATAAAACGCACCCGTGTACAAGACACACCCCAATTCACCCAGTTAGGATAGTGAGGCTTAATTAAAGATGCCTGTGCGACCATTGTGAAATGCACCGTACCTGTGAGAAGTTCTTATTCAACGCTAAGTGATCAAAAAATCCAACACTCACGCCATACCCGCCCACGTTTTAGCAAAAATTAAATAGAAGGCAAGAACTCTTCTTATGTCCATAACAACATTTCATTTTTACTTAAAACCTTCGAAGTCTTCATCTTCGGATGTGCTATCAAAAAGTTGCCCATTTCTGGAGGCAACGCAGCTGAAGCATTCGCTTTGCTTTACGTGTGTACTACGTACGCGGCCCAAGTTGAAAACCATTGTGAAATGCACCGTACCTGTGAGAAGTTCTTATTCAACGCTAAGTGATCAAAAAATCCAACACTCACGCCATACCCGCCCACGTTTTAGCAAAAATTAAATAGAACGCAAGAACTCTTCTTATGTCCATAACAACATTTCATTTTTACTTAAAACCTTCGAAGTCTTCATCTTCGGATGTGCTATCAAAAAGTTGCCCATTTCTGGAGGCAACGCAGCTGAAGCATTCGCTTTGCTTTACGTGTGTACCACGTACGCGGCCCAAAGAAAGTTGCAAAGGGTGACTAAAAAAATCCTGGTTTGTCTTGGCTTGTCTTGACAATGGCGAGAAGCGCAACTGTCGCCATCTTTCGGCATTTCACATTACTTTTGCTTGGGGCCTCCGAAACGGCCGCATGTGGCCTCCGCGAAACGGCCCGGAAGTCATCATCCCTGCCGTTTCATGACAAAGTTCACCTAAAAAAGTTGCGCACGGCGGTCCCCGTATTGAACCGTGTTACAACCGCGTTATTGGTAGTGATATTTTTTGGGTGAAAAAAGATTTGAACGTCAGCCTGAATAACATCTGAACTCACAAAAAAAAACAAAAAATTCGCGTAAAAGACACACAAGCAAATTCTTCGAAAAAAAAAGCCGCGTCTTATACACCGGAAAATACAGCAACCTTTCTATGGACGGTTGAAGTGCCTGGTGAGAAGTCTTCTAACACTGAGGTGTGGTTGAGTGTTAGCTGGCCTGCAGAGAAAGTTGTTGATCATTACTTTTTTAGGTCAGTAAGCTTCACAGCAACTGAGCACCATTTGTTTGGAAACTTCTCTGGGAACAAGTTGCTCAAACGGTGAACACGAGGAAGCGGTTCAGTAGGAAATGATTCGAAGGCAGCCATATGTGTCTTGGGAATCAGGGATGAAATTAAGTTTAGGTTGTCACGCCTGGATCTGTCCTCGAATTAGTTAGTCTCACATGTAAGCAGCTGTTTGCAGGTTCGTTATTTTCTCAGTGACTTACGGTGCAAGAATTTGTGAATTGGTACTTTCTAGATCATCTAGCTAGAGCTGTGCTCAAATTTCGCTTCACCCACTGCCATAATCGTCCATCAATTTTTTCCACTTTGTGGCGAATGAGCACATCAGTCTTTGGGAACTTAAAACAAAGCACTCATCTTTATAGTTGCATTATCAGATAAGTTTTGTAGGTCTGTTGCAGTTTGGGTTTGTTTTGGTGGACCAAGGTTACTTTGCATTTCACAGGAATTTGTCAACAGAAACATTTAACAGTACTGCATACTGGGCGAGTTGGTTAACATACATCTTGCAAAATTTTAGCGCGAAAAACACGGGCAGAAAGAGTAGACGACACGAGCGCTGACTAACAGCTGGAAGTTTATTCGAAAACACGTAGAATTTATCGCACTTTCTTCCTTTATAATTCTACGTGTTTTGGAATAAACTTCCAGTTGTTAGACAGCGCTCGTGTCGTCTACAGTTTCTGTCCGTGTTTTTTGCGCTAATAGTTTGCAAGAGAAACATTACTGAGAACCACTTAAGGTTTTTCACCCCCCCTCCGTTAAACGGGAACATTGTTGAATACCTGTCGTCAGATTCCTTAGTTTACGGAGAGAAATTATGGTGGATTAGGGTGAAGTTGTGAACAGAGCTCTGATGTTCACTGACTAGTTGCCGGGGGATGATGTGGTTGCTGATGGTGCCAGACATAAATTGACAATTAGTTCCAAAGGGGTGCTGACGTGTAAAGAAAGAACCACGGTGGCCTTGTTTTGCACGCATACTGTGCTTTTGATATTAAGAAAGGCGAGTGCTTGTGTTTTCCGCATATAGCATGAACTTTCTTGCAAGACTAGATTTTATATAGACCTTAGTGAAAACTATGGGTCACCAGCTATAGCGGAGATCTGTCAGTTCGTGTGCCTCAGGTCGAGACTTGCCTTGTTTTGGAGCCACCTCCAGATCTTCTAGATTCCACAGACTGGTCCTGAACCCTTTTTGTCTGCCACTCCTCATGCACACACCTCTTAGAAGACGAGGGCAGTGCTCAAACTTAGAAGCACTTACTGCTGGCAGAAACCCTCAGTGCAAAATCCATGGTCGAGTGAACATGTGCTGTGCCAAGCAGATGCGTGATAGCCTTGTGTCCATGGGCTTTTTTGTTGCCTTGTGCCACATGCCAACAACTTGGCTAGGAAAGTCGGAAGATTGGTTGTGGGAATCAAGATTCGAAGTTCAAGGAACTTCTAAGCAGGAAACCTGAGGTCGCAAGGATGGCTGGGTTAAGCAACGTGTTTTATGAAGGTGGGTTGTAAGTTAGTCCTTGTTCCGTGTGCTCTTTGTCGTCTTTTTCGTTTTGTGCTTAGTGTTGTCTCACCTACTTGCCCAGCAGTCCGCGCTGCTCAACCTCAGTTCTTCTCCGCTGAGAACTTTTATTTGTAGCTTTGCCTTGATGAACAATATACTCATTGCTTCAGTCTTACCATTCCAGATCATGAATGGCAGTTTACCAATACCCCTCAAGAGAAAAGTACACAAGAGCTGTATCTTACCATAACTCACGTATGGTGCAGAAACGTGGAGGCTAACAAAGAGGGTTCCGCTTAAGTTAAGGACGACGCAGCGAGCTATGGAACGAAAAATGATTGGTGTAACGTTAAGAGATCGGAAGCGGCAGAGTGGGTGGGGGAACAAACACGGGTTAATGACATCCTAGTTAAAACCAAGAGCAAGAAATGGGCTTGAGCAGGGCAAGTTATGCAAAGGCAAGATAACCGCTGGTCCTTAAGGATAACGGAGTGGATTACAAGGGAAGGCAAGCATAGCAGGGGAGGCCGAAAGTTATTTGGGCGGATGCGATTAAGAAGTTTGCGGGGATACAGTGGCCGCAACTGGCGAAGGACAGGGTTAATTGGAGAGACATGGCAGGGGCCTTTGCCCTGCAGTGGGTGTAGTCAGGCTGATGACGCTGATGATGATACCATTGCCATGACATGCAGAGCAACTCTCTTGTTTTTCTTTCTGTGAATCCCTCCAGAGGTTTCAATGCCTTTCAATGCTATTCGATCTTTGGTTGGGGATTGCCCAGATCGTCAAAATTCAATGCTGGCAAAAGGCTCGTTTGCTCAACGACTGGCACCGAGTGATTTTTTAATGTGCTGCAGGTGTTGGCTTCCAGATATTAATGCAGATAGGAGTAATGGAGTTTCCGTTGTGCAATACTATGTTCCAAAGACTGTAAACAGGAAGATAGGTATGGTCTCAGTCAAATTTCTCGGAGCCGCCGCCTCTGTACCTCAGAGGTCAAGGGCCCAATATTTTGTCTGCAGCCGCATTTGACTAGCACAGAATTATGAAGTCCATCTACAGAGCAGCTCGGAAGCGCCGACGAGGATGGAAATTCTGAGGTCCCTTTACAAGGGTAATGCAAAAGCGGACGGATGGAAGTTGATGAAGACGACGTGATCCAAAGGCAGTTCAATACACAGGATATTCGGCTGTGGCGATGGCGTGGTAGTCTAATGTAGTGGCCAACGAAGCTGATCTGTTCATGCCCCGATAGTTCGAATCCCACTCGTACTGTGTCGCAGCCTTCCAGCTCCTCCAGTGGCAATGCATTTTCCTGTGGTGACGCACCGCGATTGATCCTTGGTAGTCACGTGACGCCATCATTGTAGACCAATCAGGGAACTTCGTGTCATTCGGCGGAGGGGTTTTGGTGTGACGATAGCTCTAATGCTGCCACATTAAAATAGCATCACCTTGTTGAAGGCATTGACACTGCATGTAGAGTCTCTGGCGAGCAGACAGATGGGTGGGCATATCGGCGTAATGTATGGCTAGGTTCTTTACAGGCACGTTCTTGCTTGTCACCAAGGTCAAAGAAACCCTTGTTGAATTTTTCTTCCGGCCATTCGAAGTTGATTAAGAATGGCATTGCGCTGAATGCATTAAATTCAGCTGTCACAAAGTCCGGTTTCCATCGGATGGACAAAGCGTTCGCTGATCAGGTGGCCAGACTAAAAAACGCGGGGTTCCCGGCCTCTGTGCTGGCTTCGGTGTCGCACCGGATCCTTACGGTACAGAAACAGACCTGCAAAGGGAACTAGGTCGCATAAAGAGAGCACACAGGGAAGGAAAAAGCTCGCCTGCATTGCCTTACATACATGGTGTGTCTTATAGCCTTAAAAAGGTGGCTCGCCGTTATGAGGTGGATTTGGTATTTTCAGCCAAGAATAAGGTAGGGCGGATATGTGCCGCCATTGAGAGGTGTGACGCACCGCGGGAGAGAAGGAACGCTTGTGGGGTGAAGCACTCCAACCCGTTTGTGGACTGTGCTTGCGGTGTGGTCTATTCCATTCCCCTAACATGCGGTCGACACTACACGGGGCAGACTGGTCGCTGTCTGAATGTACGCCTCCAGGAGCACGCCAGGTCACTTGACGGGGGTTCGGGGACGCACCTGACTAAGCATGTAAAAAGCCACAAGTGTGCCCCATTTATTTATTTATTTATTTATTTCAGTACCCTCAGGGCCCGAGGGCATTACAGAGGGGAGTGGGGTACAATAGACAAAATGACAAAAGAACAGCAGTTACAAGTAACACAAAATGAACAAAAATATGGCTCGCGCAAATCAGTAGGTTACAGCAAATACAATCAAACAAATTAACAGTTATTTAACACGAAATTATAAGCAAAGGATGAAAGTAAGCATACCACGCAAACGAACAGAAAAAAAACACGAGGAAATTGTTGAAAATGGCCGGAAAACACTGGTGCACACATTCTGTCATGCCCTTAAACAGCAGAAATTGTGAAGGGGAAAAAAAACAAAAAAACACCAGGTCTGTTTGAACTACAACATATGCTGAAAAGAATAAATGGCAGGGCGCAAGAATTACATGTACTATGCTACCATCAAGTTAGTTAAAGCCGATTTAAACACAGAATGGTCACTTATTTCGACGACCGATCGGGGAAGGTGATTCCATTGTGCCGATGCGCTGGGGATGAATGAGTTGTAAAAGTGGTTTGTTCGGCATGAAAGAATACCAACTTTATGACGATGATCGATCCGAGCTGAAACGTAGCAAGGTGGCGTTATAAATTTTCTCTTAAGGATGGGGTTATCATAGTAAATCTTATGGAATAGACAAAGGCGGGATATATTTCTACGTTGCGTCAGTAATGGGAGTGATAAGCTTGATTTCATGGCACTGACGCTAGAGTTACGGTGATAATTCGAGAGAATGAAACGGGCCGCACGGTTCTGTATAGATTCGAGTTGGTATATTAGTGTCTCTTGATAGGGGTCCCAGATAGATGCAGCATATTCTAGTTTACTACGAACCAACGACTTGTAGAGAAGCAGTTTTACGGAGCTAGAAGAAAGATTAAAGTTACGGCGTATGTAGCCCAGCATGCGATTAGCGTTATTGCTTACATGGTCTATGTGTACTTTCCAAGAAAGGTTATGGGAAATGAAGACACCTAAATATTTATAAAAAGGCACAGACTCAAGGCTGCAATTATTAAGACGATATGAAGACAATGTGGTGTTACGACGAGAAACCCGCATGTACTTGCACTTTTTTATGTTTAGTTTCATGTTCCATTTGTTAGTCCATTCAAGAGCATGATCAATATCCGATTGAAGAAGAGCTATATCAGAGTCACTGTTAATTTCGCGGTGTATGACGCAGTCATCAGCAAAAAGATTTATTGTTGAACATAGATTGTCAGGTAAGTCATTAATATATATAAGAAAAAGCAGAGGCCCTAGAACAGAGCCTTGTGGCACTCCAGATTCAACTGGAGAAGTGAAGGAAGAAGCATTATTAGCGGTGACAAATTCATAACGATTAGTGAGAAACGAATGCAGCCACCTAAGAACGTTAGGGTCGAGGTTAAGTTTACTAAGTTTAAAAAAAAGCAGTTGATGAGAGACCTTGTCAAACGCCTTTGAGAAATCGAGAAATATGCAGTCGACAACGGAACCCCTGTCGAGGAATGAGTTTAGATCATGCGTGAAGGTTAAAAGCTGTGTTTCGCAAGAAAACCACTTCCGAAATCCATGTTGACTGTCAGTAAAAAAGGCATTAGAATCAAGGAACGATGCAAGGTGAGAGTAAATAACATGCTCCATAATTTTACACGGAATGCTGGTAAGTGAGATGGGTCGATAATTATGCGGGGAATGTTGATCACCAGATTTATGCAAGGGAATCACCTTCCCGACCTTCCAGTCATCAGGTATGCATGCTGTTTCAAGAGATTGCTGAAATAGGTTAGAGAGTATTATTGCGCTGTACACTTTGGTTTTAATCAAGAACTTAGAACTAATGTTATCAACACCACATGATGAAGAAACCTTTTGTTTTTCGATTATTTTTTCCACTCCAGCAGGATCAAAGATAATAGAATCCATCGGTAAAAAGTCAGCACTGTTATATGCAGGGGTTACCGAACACTGATTTTTGGAAAAAGCTGAAACGAATACACTGTTTAGAACATTTGCACATTCATTAGGATGAATTAGTTGGTCACTGGAGTCTTCAAGGCTGATGGATGAATTATCTTTTTTGTTAACTACGCTCCAAAATTGCCTAGGGTTATTTATCAAAAGGGAAGGTAATGTGTCATTGAAAAACAAATCTTTGGCATCCTTCAGTGCACTTTTATATTCATGGGCCGCGGCCTGATAAGCAGTCCAACGTTCTTCGGAACCGGTTAGTTTTGCAGAGCGGAACATGCGTTTTTTCTTATTACAGAGCCGTTTTAAAGATTTAGTGAACCATGGTGATTGACGGTTAGAGGTGATGACTAAGCGTGGAACATATTTTTCAGAGAGCGCAGCAACTTTTTATTTAAACAGGCTCCAGTTAGCATTCACGCTGCGATCATGAAAGCTTAGCAAGTAATGGTCTAGAAAAACAGACAGTTCATGGTTAATAGCATCAAAATTAGCATTTTTGTAATCATGGATATATTTACTGTGGTTGCGTTGATGGGGAACTGCGCAGGTTAAAGCAAAATGAAGGAGTAGGTGATCACTTAACCCTGGCAAGTATGATATGGGCTGGAAAAAAATCAGGCGATGTGGTGAGTACTAGATCGAGGATATTAGACGCAGTAGGTGAAATTCGAGTTGCCTGCGTTACAAGCTGGGATAAGTTAAAATCACTGCACAAATTCAAGAACATGTCGCATTCACTTGAAAAAGGTTCACAATAAGAACTCACATTAGGCCACACTATGTTGGGGAAATTAAAATCGCCCAGTAAAATAAAGGGATTGTTCAAGGAAACGCGCGTTCTCTGGAAGCATAAAGATAAGACTTCCCGGGAGATTATGGAGGCCTTCCGCATAAGGAAGTCGGCAGATGCATGAGTGAGTTTGCCATCCTTGCTACTGCTTGACGCCGAGGTTGATTATCTTCAAAGAACACTACACCATGATAACAGGTAGATTCGTCGTGATTTAACGTGTGCTCATGCCTGTAACCTTTGCAGAGCACTTGTGTGAGCACTTGTGTTGTTGTCACTCTGTCTCTGTCCCTGTCCCTGTGGTGCCACACCAGTATGAATTCGTACCAACTCGCCCAATTTTCAACCCTTTTGAACGTTTTTGCCGCAAGCGGAGGCTGCTTGTTTGACGAGAAAGCGCTGTGAGCCATACCAAAGAACCTACCATTTTTAGAACTACTAGTTCCAAAGCACTATTGGCTGCTGCTTTGATGAGAGAAGCAGCTTAGCCCTGCACAACACCTAGCCAGAACGCCGGCGGGCAGCACGTCACTGCACGAAGCTTTTTGCTAGCGTGAGTGTAATTAATCCTTGCTTCCAATTGCAGGCAAGCTTAACGGCAGCACGTTGCTGCATGAAGCTTTTCGCTAGTGTGGGTGTAATTAATCCTTGCTTCCAATTGCACATAAGCTTAACTATAGCCGCTTTTTACATATTGAGCTATTTAGTGAATTCCTTTGAGTTGGATATATCAGGGTTTGACGGTATATAGCCTGGAAAGCACGATAATAGTAGCAATGGCAAAGCGTTACACTTTATTATTAGTTTATTGTGTGGGGCTGCTAAGAAGTATATAACATTTGTTATAGATAAGCCTTTTTTTATGTGTTTCTGCTTTTTGCACCGTCATTTTCATGGCACTTTGCCTATGGAAAAAACAGTGCTTGAGGCTTGAGTGCTTCAAAATGTGGGCGACCGAAAACATTTGTGCTACTTTTGATGAGGTCTTAGACAGCAACGTTCATTCCCGCTTAGCAGGAGATGGGGTCTGTAAGATGTGCTGTCCCCTCAGAAATAATTTGGCATTTGCAGAAAGGACCGGGAAGCCGGCTTTTCGGAGGCAGGTGACTGATAACCGGACAGGATGCCGTAAGAAAGGTACTGGTCTTAAGTGCGCATGCAGCCGTATCGACCTCCAAAACTTGGCTGTCGCCCTGCGTCGAAGCTGCTACCTGTCCCTCTTTTGGCGGAGCATAGCAGTCATGGTTTCGCCGGTCGCTCAGATGGCCACAACCCTACACTAAGCAGCTCTTCATGCTCGTTGGGTGGAGCACAACCACTCCATTGAAGCAAGTGACGAGAAGCGACTGACCAGCGGTGGCTCTAGCCTCTTCTAACACTGTCATAGCAGCGCCTTGTTCCGGTGGGAGTTGTGAAGCGTAGACGTCGAGAGTTGGCGAGTGCTCTCGACCCGGGGCGGTCAGGCAGCCGGGGTGCTTTGTACCTTACAGGGACCTCTGTTAGCGTTATACCCTCGAAACTGCAGTGGCGTATGGCGTTACGCTTGGTGATGACGTCAGCACAGCTGCAGTGGCAATCCGCGCTCGAGTGGCCGTCAGCAAGGATAGGTGCCCCGGGCGAGCTTATAGTCTTGCTCGACAGCGGAGCGGCTGTCGCGCGCGCGAATCCTGAACAATGCACCGAATGCGCGATAATGGCCAGTGTTGTGCAGCGGTGCTGTCGCGGATTTCCGCGATTTACGAAAGATAATTTTTCAGATATCATTTAGAAGAGAATAAGAGAATCAAAATATAGCCAATGTTTAATTAAGGAAAGCTGCTTATTTTTTCTAATGGCAGATTTCATATTGTGTTGGGGATGTAGTCAGAGTCCTGCTTTAAGTTTTTGTTGGCTTCATTCACGGTGACCACCAGGTTCGACGACAAGGAAAGAAAGGCAGACCGCACAAGCACTGAATGTTCACTCTATTTGGAGAAGGGCGAAATCCATGCTGTTTTTCGCACAAGTGATGAGCGAAAAAGAACCTAGCTTATGAAAAGTTACGAGGAGGAGGAACAACCCTGAAACTCCATCCAGATTTTCTTTTTCTCAGTAATAGATTCCTACTGCCCATGTTGATGCTTTGTTGAAACAAACAATCTTGAAAGGAACGAAACCTTTCCTTTTAGAGTAATTAACTATAGGATGTCACGGCATAGAACAAATTGTAGCTTGCGAAGTATAAAATACCTTACATTTAATATCAGTATAGAGAAGTTAATGCTGCAATGCACACCGCCTCTGTGTGTCTTTTTGATGTGTCCTGGTGTGTGACTTTATTATTGTGACCTCTATGTGGTAACGCCTAATTTCTTTTTATATGACATTTATATTTATTGTCCTGCTTCATGCCTTATGTATTCTGTTATTAGTGCTCTGTTATTAATGTTCTGTTATTAGTGCTGTATTTTAGTTTCTGCATTTGAATTCTCTGTGTTTTAAGTTTATGTTAGTTTGTTTCGTAACATAAGGATGGCACTGTTCTGGAACCTATTTCAAGGTTTAAAGACCTACTCCGCCATCTTTTCTATTTGTGTACAGGTGAAACTATGAATAAATAAAATGAAATGAACATGAAAAAGGTGCTATTATTGCTGAGAATCTAAAAATGAAGCATTTCTGCTTCTCACCAGGTTCCGGCCTGACCCGGTCTGGCTCGGAGGAGAGTGCGCGTACCGAGCTACTGCGCGGTGTGGAGCCCTTGGCCGGACATACGGCTCCCCGGGCGGACGCCTGGCGGTCGTCGCCACCGCCGAGGGGACTCTTTGACGACGTCTGAAGCTTCCCACTCCGGAGAAGTCCGACGGACGCGGCCCGCATCGGGGAAGGTCACCGATGCCCGTGTTCTTGCCGCTGGACTGCGCGCCGCATGTCATCGCTGCGTCGCATTCGTTAATGCAGAAAAGAGGGGGTGCGGACACCTAAGGGCTCCCCGAAAGAGGCGATCCTAGTGCACACGCTGTGCTGCAGAGAGACCTCGTTCAATACCGGGATCAGCAGTGTGAAGGCCCGTTGACAGCTGCCGTCGCGTGTAAATATGTGGAGATAGCAACCCTACGGGAGTTTTTCGGCGTGGCATTTATCATGGGACTATATTCGCTTCTAGGTCATAGTAAGAGTAGTGATCACGTAGAATAAATAAGTTAATCGGTGGTGCTGGCTTCGGCCCCTAACACTGGCTTTAGAAAACACCGCAACTTAAAACAAGAAAAAGAAACTGGAAGTCCTTTGGGCCTCAGCCAAAGGTGTTCCAAGTGTATGGCTTTTATACGGCATCGAGTTGCACACTGCGGGTTGCACATTATGCGGCAGGAGATCTTTCCCGTTCCCATCGAACGTGCATTGCGCAAGAAATGTGCGTTGTGAAATTTTGCACCCTTAAAGCAGTAGGCCGTACATTTTCGGCTTCTCAGTCCTGGCGCACTTCCCTTCCCTGTTGTTTCATTTTCTCTGCCGTGTTGCAGAGCTTCCCTTTCCTGGACATTGCTTTCGTTGTTACCCTTCTCTCTGCTTCACCCTCGCCCAGTTTTACTCCCTGCCGGGGCTGCATTCAATGGCAGACATATGCGAGAAAAGTAACTGCTAGGTAGTACTTAGAAACTTCGCCATGCGCAACCAGCAAGTGGCTGGCTCATGCATCACGTGAATGTCGTGTTTCTGTAAACATTCCGTAGATGAAATATGCCGCGTATCCTCCTTAGACGTAAGCTATTTGTTGTGAAAGGAACCCCTGGTAGATTCTGCAGTACCTTTTCCTTCGTGCAGTGTGCTTGTCTTTTTGTGGTCATTGAAACTCTTCTCCAGCAGCACACAATTCTGTCTAGTGTGCACCTTTCATGTGAGGTGAGGATACAGCTGACCGCTGGATTGTATCTGTGCCGGACCGTGCCTTGGATGCGGCCAGTGAAAGATGGTCGCTTCCGGGAGAACGTCGCACATCGTATCTTGCAGTCAGGTTGCACCATTGTTTTCGCACGCTGGCCAGGCGATTCGCACCATTGCAAATTTGACGCGTGCAGTATGCAGACGTTTAGCGAAGGCTAAACGCCTAAGATGGAATATTGCCGTTAAATGTGATCATCGTGAAAGTGCAGTAGTTCAGAATGACAACATAGCACATTGCTTTCCATGGCATGGCAATATTGTGCGACGTCGCACAATACCGGAACAAATAAAAAAAGAAATGCAAGTCAGGTAATTTCCACGCAGCTGAACTTCTGGTTTTCAGTAGCAGCAAGCAATCTTATTTCACTGGGATTTCATTCTACTTGTAAATAGATGATTTGTGTGGTGGTATGTGTAGAGATGTCCCACGGTATTCTTTGTCCTTAAGTAACGTGCCTTAGAGCAGTGAGCAAAGTGTAAACAAAGCTCTTTCTAGCTCTACGCATGCGGGAGAAAGAAGATTGTGACTGGTGAGCAGTTGTAGCAGTTAAGAGAGATTTACATTTTTTGACACGGATTAATAGATGCTGCCTTGGAGAGCGCAACTCTTGGGCTCCCGTTCCCGTCTCGCCGTCGTTGGCCTAATCAAGCGTGGAGAGCAAGGGCGGACGAAAGACAGTGATAACAGAAAGAGCGTGAGCAGGAAAATAGAGGAAAGTGGCACGGCTGTATAGCACGAAGGCAGCTTGAGCGACGGCGGCCCGCGGCTGCTCGCTGATGATGTAATTGGTAAGATCAGCAGCGAGCGCGTCTCGCGAGGAATGCCAGTTGTGGCCGGCGCGCTCTCAGAGATGACTCCAGAGTAGCGCGCCGCCGTCCGTTCGCGCTCAGCGGGGCTCAGCAGTGGTGTATCGGTGAGCGCGCTGCCCAAATCGAAACCCACAGCTGCTTCTGTTCGGCTCTGTGTGTTCCATATGTGAGCGCCTATGGTTGAAACACCACAGCAACTGCGCTGGAAAATTTTATAATCGAGAAGCGTAATCGCCAGCCACTTTTTTGTCCCATATGATAAGGCGTAGAAACTATCGCTGTGGTTACTCAGTATTCCCCAGGAGGAAAGTTCGCAGTGGTTGCATCCTCCCTATACACATCTATGAGGCAGAAACCTGGAGGTAACCAAAAAGCTTCCAGTTGAGGACAGTGCAGCGAGCTGTGGAAAACAATATGGTAAGGGTAACGTCAAGGGACAAGGGACTTAATGAAGTTTTTAGTTGAAATGAAGTGATGGGCAGGACATGTTACGCAGTGGAATTATAACCGATGATTGTTAGGGGTAACAGACTGGATTCCTAGAGAGTGCAGGCGTAGTAGGGGTCATCGGAGGGTCAAGTGGATGATGATGAAATTTGCAGGGATAAAATGGCCGAAGCTGACAAAGGGCAGGCTTAATTGGAGGTCAGCGTCCTTTTGTCCTGCAGTTTAGGCGGTCCTCACCCTCAGATAGCACATTGTCGTGAGTGCCCGTCTGGATAACAGGGTCATGGAAAGGGGGCGGGGGTCAGGTGTAATTACACTTGGCTGGGAGAAAATGGGGACCCGTTTCTTGTGAAACTTGGTAACATGTCACAACTTGCTCAAAATTGGGCGCCCCTTTAACACAGACTTGCGTTGCGACAGTCGTAGATTTATACATTGATGAAAAGCATTTGATTGATTGAGTTGAGACCACGGTGTAAGAAATAGTTTAGGTTAGGGAACGGCGCGAGCGAGCCGCTACGTAGAGAGGAGGTGGGAGCATTCTGCTTACACGGCCGGTCAACAGAGGGCGCTAGTGAATGTTCCCCGGGTCTCCCGCTTTCGCCCTTCGCGCCGTTGGATTGTTTTTGTCTGCTTCGGCTTGTTCCTGCTTTCACGCGTGCGTTTTGTCAAATCTGACTCTCAGATCAACTTATTCTATGCGGCAGTGTGGTAGTGAAGTGCTTCGTGTCATTTTGTAGCAGCGGATACAAATCGTGTAAGTAAAAGTACTCGCTTTTCAAGCCGTCCCAGGATGATGCAAGGCTCTAAGCGTGGCGGCGAGCAATACCTCGCAAGGACCGTGTACTACAAAGAACGGATCGTGTTTGGGACAGGCATTTTGCTCCCCACTTCATCCTGAAGACGTGATCAGCGGAAATTGATGGCCACGTGTCCGGCAAGAGAAGAGCGGGCCTTACAAAAGACGCCATTCCATCTATCTTCGAAGGGGCGCCGAGCTACCTTTCAAAACGGATCAAGTGCCCTCGCTTACTTACTTACAATCATGTAAACCCATCGAACATGCTCAAGATGAGGGTGAAGCTGGCGACACAGCTTTTCAGTAATTCTGTTGCCAAAGGAATCATGTTTTATGCACGCAGAGGTGCGCGAAGGTTGGCTGATGCGGAACCGATAGCTAAATTTACACTTTTTTTGAACGACCTGTTCGATGCTCTGAACCGCCGGTACACTGCAGAGGGCATTCGACTAGGAAACAGAGATTTCACTACTCTCCAAACTGCATCTGAATGGCTCGACACATGGGAACAACAGGTTGTAAACAGAGACATTCCAAAAGACCTCTTTTTGACCCAGTCGACTGCCGAAGGTTTGCGCGTTACCCTGAAATCTGTCCAACAACTCTCTACCTACCTTCTGAAAGACTGCGGTTTCAAGTACGTGTTGTCGGCCAAAAATGAACCAGGACCCCTTGGAATGCTTTTTCGGAATTATCAGACAGGCGGGAGGTCAAAATGAACATCTGACCTTTCCCACATTCTTGCAGTTATATCGCATGCTAAGCATGTATTCTTTGTTAAAACCTCCGCAGTTTGGAAACTGTGCAGCGCATGATACTAGTCAGGCTGCCGTTGTTACTCTGGCGGATTTAAGGGAGATATATCAGAGTTCAGATATGCAGCGCCCAAATAAACTGCAAGAATTGAAGCAGAAGCTTGATGGGCTGATCGAAGACGGCAGCTGGGAATGTGATGATATATTTGAGCTAAATGACTGCGACGCAGTCGTTGTAGGCTGCATTTTATACTACGTCACTGGCTTTGTCTCAAGAAAACTCGCAAATGAGGTCTCCTGTACGATTTGCAAGGAGGCGCTTGAGGGAACAAAAGGGATCGCAAACGTGCCTGAAGCCGACCTGGTGAATTTAAAAACGAGAGGCAGGCTGACGCACCCGAATATGCATCTTTTTGATCTTTTCAAATACTGCGAGGAAAAGTTTAAAAATATGCAAGTGACAGGCATGCGTTCGATAGGTCAATTGATGCTGTTCCGGAAAAGTTCCAGTTTACATTTCCATGCAGTCTTCACAAAGAAGGCATGCTTGCGAAACTGATCCACTACTACGTGTTCTTGCGTATGCGCCAACATTGCAGGCAGTTGAAAAGTCAGAAAGACAAAAAGAGCCAGGACTTGCGAAAGTTGTGAAAAGTTGTGTGAGCCCATGGGTCGAAGCGACTGCATGGGAGCTGAAATTTACTTTGCAGCGCATATTTTCCTCACTTTATTCTCCCACATTAACCTGTTGTTTCCGGACTTGTGCTTTTGTCAAAATTGTTCAATAAATTTTTAAGAGCTTTAATTTTTGTGCAGTGAAGCGTCTTCATGATCTTTGCGGGCCGAGTATGGATATAATTCATTTTATCGTAATATTCAATTCAGTTCAATTCAATTCATTTATTTTCACCACATATTTACATGGGTGGAGCTCTCGGGCAAAAAGCTGCTCGGGGCAGCTTGACGAGGCCCAAGAGACTGTTACAAGGTAGAGCAGTGCCGACATATGATTAAAATATAACAAAAGAAAAAACAATATTATATCCATTATTATATACAAGGAAAAACACGGCTAGTGTTACAATATAAAAACTGACTATGTACTGAAACATATTCAAAAAGATATTCAAAAAGACCGTCGTAAACGACATAATTACGCAAAGACGTCAGTATTTGATAACAAAACACAATGTGATAATGGACTGACAATTTTGGATTTTATTGTGCGTTTAGAAATCGCTCCCGCAAGTCGCTTCTTGTGGGCCTAGCATCAAATTTATACTTGTTTAGCAGTGAGGGGAGGTTATGTTTCAATGACTGGTTCTTATAATTTCTTCGGAAACGAGGAACGTGCCACTTTTCTGTGTTTCGTGTAGATACTATTCGTTCGTGGCGTTGTAGTGAAGCGGTGGCAATTAAAAAGCCACGAAATGAATTAGACAAAGAGAAGTATGTACGCAAAATCCCGAAGTCATATAATGAAAAGACAGGAATGAGCTTATAGGTTGCCAAAAGCAGGCCAGTATGTGCTAAGTGTTAGTGATTCCCGATGTATCGTGTAATTCTTTTCTGTATTGTAAAAATTTTTTGTTTATTTCTATTGGTTGTAGTGCTCCAAACAAGGTTACAGTAGTTAATATGTGAAGCAAATAAGTTATGGTTGTCACCCACACTTCACGAACTTTTACGTGGGAAGCTCCCAGACACCCTTAGAGCGTGTGGGGGTAGCGAGAGATCTCGGACTCAAAGGAGATACCCTCGACTCAGCGTGGCAAACTCAGCGGAGACCAGCTACCAAGTGACAAGAGGTTTTTGGGCGTTCGGTGCCCAGCTTTCTCTGGTCGCAAGCCAGAGAATGGGTCGGAGCCAGAGGTTTGCAAAACAAAACAAAGTTTATACAGCAAAGAGACGATACAGAGGATTTCACAGTCACTAGTACAAACACATACAAAGTGGTTAATTGAACAATGCAACGCGTGCAAAGTTAAACTCGAGAGAGAATACAATACTAAGGCAATATTGCACCTAAAGTGCACTAACACAAGAGAGAGAGGTAAACAAACAAAACACAATTTGTTCACCGGGCACTGCGGCAGTCCGACGATCAGAGTTCCATGACGATGCCGTCCCGCAGACTGGCGAACGTTGCCTCGTTGGTCCTATGCTGGCCGAGTGGTGTTTTCCCGGGAGTCGAACGGGCGCGCTTCGATGAAGCTTAAACGGCGGTCCGGACTGACTTCACAGCGGTCAACGCCTTTTTTTATAGGCTCGCTCTCACGTCTGTTTGTTCTACGCGCCAAAGTAGGCGCGCACATACACGCAGCATCTCCAGTGTAGTTTCCCTTCCCTCTTCTCACTGGCCGCGCGTCCCCATTGGTCAGAGGTCGGGGGTCGCATCTCGAAGTTTCGAGCGTGTTCTTGAGTGGCGCCGTCGCCGACGGGCGAGGGGGACGTGTCTTAGTGCACGCAAGGCTACGCCCTTTCCCCCCGTCAGCTGCAGAAGCAACTCGTATGTTCCACACAGGGTGTCGAACCGGAACCGAACCCGAACCCTAAACCGGAACCGAACCCGAATTTTCGCCCGGAACCGGAACCGAACCGAACCCATAATTTTTTCGCCATCTTGGAACTGAACCCGAACCGGAACGATTCAAAGGAACCGTTCCGAACCGGTTCGGTACCCGGTTCAGCCCCATTTTTTTTTTTTTGCATCTCGGCATTCTTCTTGTTTCCGGACAAAATGAGATGATCTGGCGCATAGATTTAACCACCCGCAGCTGTCTGCACTGGGAAGTGCGACAATGGTACCCATTATATGCGACAGCAAACTTACAGGAAGTCTGGGGCCTGGGAAGAGGCCTAATTGACGCTTTTGTAATGTACTACCGCCAATTCTTTGTACGCACAGGTTTATGTGAAATCTTGAGCTAGTATTCCTCCCCTTTTACATATTTGCATAAATCTTTAATCATATTGTTAGCACTGCTCTAACTCAATGAAGGACTATAGACACCAAATTTTTGCTTGCGTGCTTTCTTCTTTCAAACGATGCGTTAGACATTGGTGTACACGGAGCACCGCATGGTATTTCACCAACACATAATAAATAATTTATATTTGAATTTCTTCATGACCCTGTTTCGGTTTCACCAACATAACGATGGCTGTGACGTGTAGAGGAAATTAGGTCGCGTGAGGTGCGATAAAATGGCAATACAACTGCTGATACGTCGTTCGTTGTGATTATAGGCCTTGAAGCCAGCTGATTTAAGTGCTAGAGTGAGTCAAAACAACGCATCAGTGTTTGTATTAGTTTTCCCGTGCCTCACGTGGCGTAATGTTTGTTTATTTATTTATTTATTTATTTATTTATTTATTTATTTATTTATTTATTTATTTATTTATTTATTTATTTATTTATTTATTTATTTCAGAATACTGCAGGCCACTCCTTGGCCCAAGCAGGAGTGAACTTACATTGTTACATAACCAAAAGAATAAAATTATTCAATATTGGCAGCACACGGATACCAAAAGAATGAACTTATACAATGTTAGCAGCGCACGGATACAAAAAGAATAAAACCAAAAGAATAAACTTATACAATATTAGCAGCACACGGATACAAAACATACATATAAGCAATATTAGCAGGTAAGTAGACGATTTAACGCATCAGAAAAACTTTCCGAGGAAAAAACAGATACCGGTACCGAATTCCAATCTTGCACTGTTCTAGGGAAAAAACTGTATTTAAAACTGTGAGTTTTGGCGAAAAGGGGAGTAAGTGAATGTTCATGAACGTTCCGAGTCCTTCTCACTAGAGGACGCTTATGCACTCCGGAATCTTCAGTTTATTTTTACCTGTTAAACTATTAAACAAGGATACCAATCTATTAATCTTTCGACGGATATTTAGTGTAGGAATGTTATTTGACATCATTAACTGCGAGGGAGAGTCTTCCCTTTTGTATTTTCCGTACATAAACCTAACCGCTTTCCCATTGACTTTTTCAAGGACCATTATGTTCTTTTTCGTGTACGGTCCCAGACGACTGAAGCATATTCAAGTAAAGACCGCACACAAGTTTCCTAAGCCAATTTTTTCTTGTGTGCTGGGGAAGTTTTTAGCTTTCTTCGTATCACACCCTTTCTTCACAGCCTTCGTATCACAGCCTTTCTTAGCTTTATTCACATCACAGCCATCATTCGGTTGATGAAACCGGGACAGCATAGGAGAAAAAATTAGTTTCTAAATTATTTAGTGGCAGTAGGCGAATACCACACGGTGAGCCATGTGTTCTAATATCTATGATGTCATTTGAAAGGAGAAACGCGCAATAAAACTGGGTGTCTCCCGAGGCCCGCTAAGGGTCTCACTAAATCAGTGGAATGTCACCTTCGCAGGCTGAAAACTTTGTCTTTCAATAATCCAGCTACGCTTCACGCCATTGAGCCCGAGTCCTTTTCGGCACAGTGCAAATTTTGGGGCCAGAAGGCAAACTTGTACTACATGGTATGGGCTTGTCAGGAAAATGACAGCATTGACATCATAAATCAGCCAACGCGGGAGGGCTGGGAGGCTGCCCTGTCCAGCTCGGACCTCGAGGAACAACGAGCCCTCGTCGCCAGAGCACGGGCAGCGGCTTTCATCAACGGCGTCCCGGACTAGGGACCCGATCAGCCTTCCCTTCAACTAAGGCATTGTGGCTTTAAATAAATGTTTTCATCATCATCATAGTCATTTAAGCACCGATTGAGAATGCCTTCCTTTTATTTGCGTCATTTCTCAGAAATAGATGAAATATTAGCGCGAGGATCCAACAACGTTGTCATGGTGGTTTTTGAGGAAAGGAAATGGCGCAGTACCTGTCTCACTTCTTGATGGACACCTCAACCGTGCCGTAAGAGAGGGAGGAGGGTGGGAGTGAAAGAAAAAAGAGAAACAGGTGCAGTAGGGGAGGCCTCCGGAATAATTTCTACCAGCTGGGGATCCTTAATAAAGAGCAACTGCATAGGTTTTAGAAATCGACGAGCTAAAAAGGGTCGAATGTGTGAAATTTCCAGGTAAAGTATGCGAAGTCCTTTTGGCCGAGCATTTGAAACGCTGACGTAATCACCAATTAAAATTGGGACGGCCTTCAAGCTTCTCCGCAGCGTACAACGCTAAGAGGGGGACACATGATGACGTCATCGAAGGTATCGGTACATTTCCAA